>NW_025959526.1:0-48239 GCF_023159225.1 Perognathus longimembris pacificus | reverse complement strand
AAACCGGAAGTGGAATGCAAAACAGCAAATAAAATCCGAATTGGAAGAAGAAACGAGAACCAGATCAAAAACCTCATGGAAATTGCTTTCCCGATGTGAAAATCGATTTATGATCCAAAAAAACAGCTCTAAAATGAGAATGGAAACCGAAACTTAACTGAAACCGAAACCGAATTCGAACCCGGAAGTAGGATACCGACTTGGAAATAAACTTCTTACAGGAAGTAGAAATCAAAACTAGAACAAAAACGTCAACAGAAATGCTGTCGGGAAGTTGAAATCCAAATATGGAAGGAAAAAACTCCCAAAACAAGAGTGGAAATGGAAAACAAACAGAGACAAGACGCTGAACTCCAATCCGGAAGTGGAATTCGAAATAGTAAATAAAAACGCAATTGGAAGGAGAAACGAGAACCAGAAAAAAACCTCATGGAAACTGCTTTCCCAATGTGCAAATCGATTTATGATCTGAAAAAATAGCTCTAAAATAAAAATGGAAAACGAAACTTAACTGAAACCAAAACCGAATTCGAACCTGGAAGTTGGATTCGAAAGCACAAACAAACTCAATATGAGAAATAGAAATCAAAACCAGAACAAAAATGTCAACAGAAATCATAATAGGAAGTGGAAATCCAAATATGAATCGAAAAGACTTCCAAAACAAGAGTGGAAATGGAAAACAAACAGAGACATGGACCAAAATCCAAACCGGAATTGGAATTCAAAACAACAAATAAAATCTGAAATGGAAGGAGAAACCAAACCAGAACAGAAACCTCATGGAATGTGCTTTCCCGATGTGACTATCGATTTATGATCCAAAAACATGCTCGAAAATAAGGATGGAAACCGAAACTTAACAGAAACCACAACCAAATTCGAACCCGGAAGTGGGATTAGAACTCGGAAACAAACTCCTTACTGGAAGTAGAAAGCAAAACCAGAACAAAAATATCAACATAAATCCTAATAGGAAGTGGAAATCCAAATATGACCCGAGAAAACTTCCAAAATAAGAGTGGAAACGGAAAACAAACAGAGACAGACACTGAACTCTAAACCGGAAGTGGACTTCGAAACAGCAAATAAAATCCGAATTGGAAGGAGAAACCCAAAACAGAACCAAAACATCATGGAAACTGCTTTCCCGATGTGAAAATCCATTTATGATCTAAAAATATAGCTCTATAATGAAAATGGAATCCGAAACTTAACTGAAACCAAAACCGAATTAAAACCTGGAAGTGGGATTCGAAAGCACAAGCGAACTCAATAGGAGAAATTGAAATCAAAACCAGAACAAAAATGTCAACAGAAATCATGATAGGAAGTGGAAATCCAAATATGAATCGAAAAGACTTCCAAAACAAGAGTGGAAATGGAAAACAAACAGAGACAGGGACCCAACTCCAAACCGGAAGTGGAATTCGAAACAGCAAATAAAATCTGAAATGGAAGGAGAAACCAGATCCAGAACAAAAACCTCATAGAATGTGCTTTTCCGATTTGAAAATCGAATTATGAGCCAAAAAATAGCTCTAAAATGAGAATGGAAACCGAATCATAGCTGAAACCGAAACCGACATCGAACCCGGAAGAGGGATTCAACTCGGAAACAAACTTCTCGAAAGAGCAAGTAAAATCCGAATTGGAAGAAGAAACCAGAACCAGAAAAAAACCTCATGGAAACTGCTTTCCCGCTGTGAAAATCGATTTATGATCCAAAAACATGCTCGAAAATAAGGATGGAAACCAAACTTAACAGAAACCACAACCAAATTCGAACCCGGAAGTGGGATTCGAACTCGGAAACAAATTCCTTACAGAAGTAGAAAGCAAAACCACAACAAAATGTCAACAGAAATCCTAATAGGGAGTGGAAATCCAAATATGAACTGAAAAAAGTTCGAAAACAAAGTGGAAACGGAAAACAAACAGAGCCAGACGCTGAACTCTAAACCGGAAGTGGAATTCGAAACAGCAAATAAAATCTGAATTGGAAGAAGAAAACCAGAACCAGAACTAAAACCACATGAAAACTGCTTTCCCGATGTGAAAATCGATTATGATCTGAAAAAATAGCTCTAAAATGAGATTGGAAACCGAAACTTAACTGAAACTGAAACTGAATTCGAACCCGGAAGTGGGACTCGAACTCAGAAACAAACTTCGTACGGGAAGTACAAATCAAAACCAGAACAAAAACGTCAACAAAACTCCTGTCGGGAAGTGGAAATCGAATATGGACCCGAAAAAACTTCCAAAACAAGATTGGAAAAGGAAAACAAACAGTGACAGACGTTGAACAACAACACGGAAGTGGATGTCGAAACAGCAAAGTAAATCCGAATTGGAAGTAGGAACCAGAACCAGAACAAAATCCTCATGGAAACTGCTTTCCGATGTGAAAATCGATTTATGATCCGAAAAATGACTCTAAAACGTGAATGGACCCAAACTATACTGAAACCCAAACCGAACTCGAAACCGGAAGTGGGATTCAAAAGCACAAACAAACTCAATATGAGAAATAGAAATCAAACAAGAACAAAAATGTCAACAGAAAATCATAATTAGAAGTGGAAAGCCAAATATGAACCGAAAAGACATCCAAAACAAGAGAGCAAACGAAACAAACAGCGAAAGAGGGCCGACCTCCAAACCGGAAGTGGAATGCAAAACAGCAAATAAAATCCGAATTGGAAGAAGAAACGAGAACCAGATCAAAAACCTCATGGAAATTGCTTTCCCGATGTGAAAATCGATTATGATCCAAAAAAACCAGCTCTAAAATGAGAATGGAAACCGAAACTTAACTGAAACCGAAACCGAATTCGAACCCGGAAGTAGGATACCGACTTGGAAATAAACTTCTTACAGGAAGTAGAAATCAAAACTAGAACAAAAACGTCAACAGAAATGCTGTCGTGGAAGTTGAAATCCAAATATGGAAGGAAAAACTCCCAAAACAAGAGTGGAAATGGAAAACAAACAGAGACAAGACGCTGAACTCCAATCCGGAAGTGGAATTCGAAATAGTAAAATAAAAACGCAATTGGAAGGAGAGAACGAAGAACCAGAAAAAAACCTCATGGAAACTGCTTTCCCAATGTGCAAATCGATTTATGATCTGAAAAAATAGCTCTAAAATAAAAATGGAAAACGAAACTTAACTGAAACCAAAACCGAATTCGAACCTGGAAGTTGGATTCGAAAGCACAAACAAACTCAATATGAGAAATAGAAATCAAAACCAGAACAAAAATGTCAACAGAAATCATAATAGGAAGTGGAAATCCAAATATGAATCGAAAAGACTTCCAAAACAAGAGTGGAAATGGAAAACAAACAGAGACATGGACCAAAATCCAAACCGGAATTGGAATTCAAAACAACAAAATAAAATCTGAAAATGGAAGGAGGAGAAACCAAACCAGAACAGAAACCTCATGGAATGTGCTTTCCCGATGTGAATATCGATTTATGATCCAAAAACATGCTCGAAAATAAGGATGGAAACCGAAACTTAACAGAAACCACAACCAAATTCGAACCCGAAGTGGGATTAGAACTCGGAAACAAACTCCTTACTGGAAGTAGAAAGCAAAACCAGAACAAAAATATCAACATAAATCCTAATAGGAAGTGGAAATCCAAATAGACCCGAGAAAACTTCCAAAATAGAGTGGGAAACGGAAAACAAACAGAGACAGACACTGAACTCTAAACCGGAAGTGGACTTCGAAACAGCAAATAAAATCCGAATTGGAAGGAGAAACCCAAAACAGAACCAAAACATCATGGAAACTGCTTTCCCGATGTGAAAATCCATTTATGATCTAAAAATATAGCTCTATAATGAAAATGGAATCCGAACTTAACTGAAACCAAAACCGAATTAAAACCTGGAAGTGGGATTCGGAAAGCACAAGCGAACTCAATAGGAGAATTGAAATCAAAACCAGAACAAAAATGTCAACAGAAATCATGATAGAAGTGGAAATCCAAATATGAATCGAAAAGACTTCCAAAACAAGAGTGGAAATGGAAAACAAACAGAGACAGGGACCCAACTCCAAACCGGAAGTGGAATTCGAAACAGCAAATAAAATCTGAAATGGAAGGAGAAACCAGATCCAGAACAAAAACCTCATAGAATGTGCTTTTCCGATTTGAAAATCGAATTATGAGCCAAAAAATAGCTCTAAAATGAGAATGGAAACCGAATCATAGCTGAAACCGAAACCGACATCGAACCCGGAAGAGGGATTCAACTCGGAAACAAACTTCTCGAAAGAGCAAGTAAATCCGAATTGGAAGAAGAAACCAGAACCAGAAAAAAACCTCATGGAAACTGCTTTCCCGCTGTGAAAATCGATTTATGATCCAAAAACATGCTCGAAAATAAGGATGGAAACCGAACTTAACAGAAACCACAACCAAATTCGAACCCGGAAGTGGGATTCGAACTCGGGAAACAAATTCCTTACAGGAAGTAGAAAGCAAAACCACAACAAAATGTCAACAGAAATCTAATAGGGAGTGGAAATCCAAATATGAACTGAAAAAAGTTCGAAAACAAGAGTGGAAACGGAAAACAAACAGAGCCAGACGCTGAACTCTAAACCGGAAGTGGAATTCGAAACAGCAAATAAAATCTGAATTGGAAGAAGAACCAGAACCAGAACTAAAACCACATGAAAACTGCTTTCCCGATGTGAAAATCGATTTATGATCTGAAAAAAATAGCTCTAAAATGAGAATGGAAACCGAAACTTAACTGAAACTGAAACTGAATTCGAACCCGGAAGTGGGACTCGAACTCAGAAACAAACTTCGTACGGGAAGTACAAATCAAAACCAGAACAAAAACGTCAACAAAACTCCTGTCGGGAAGTGGAAATCGAAATATGACCCGAAAAAACTTCCAAAACAAGATTGGAAAAGGAAAACAAACAGTGACAGACGTTGAACAACAACACGGAAGTGGAATTCGAAACAGCAAAGTAAATCCGAATTGGAAGTAGGAACCAGAACCAGAACAAAATCCTCATGGAAACTGCTTTCCGATGTGAAAATCGATTTATGATCCGAAAAATGACTCTAAAACGTGAATGGACCCAAACTATACTGAAACCCAAACCGAACTCGAAACCGGAAGTGGGATTCAAAAGCACAAACAAACTCAATATGAGAAATAGAAATCAAAACAAGAACAAAAATGTCAACAGAAATCATAATTAGAAGTGGAAAGCCAAATATGAACCGAAAAGACATCCAAAACAAGAGAGCAAACGGAAAACAAACAGAGAAAGAGGCCGACCTCCAACCGGAAGTGGAATGCAAAACAGCAAATAAAATCCGAATTGGAAGAAGAAACGAGAACCAGATCAAAACCTCATGGAAATTGCTTTCCCGATGTGAAAATCGATTTATGATCCAAAAAAACAGCTCTAAAATGAGAATGGAAACCGAAACTTAACTGAAACCGAAACCGAATTCGAACCCGGAAGTAGGGATACCGACTTGGAAATAAACTTCTTACAGGAAGTAGAAATCAAAACTAGAACAAAAACGTCAACAGAAATGCTGTCGGGAAGTTGAAATCCAAATATGGAAGGAAAAAACTCCCAAAACAAGAGTGGAAATGGAAAACAAACAGAGACAAGACGCTGAACTCCAATCCGGAAGTGGAATTCGAAATAGTAAATAAAAACGCAATTGGAAGGAGAAACGAGAACCAGAAAAAAAACCTCATGGAAACTGCTTTCCCAATGTGCAAATCGATTTATGATCTGAAAAAATAGCTCTAAAATAAAATTGGAAAACGAAACTTAACTGAAACCAAAACCGAATTCGAACCTGGAAGTTGGATTCGAAAGCACAACAAACTCAATATGAGAAATAGAAATCAAAACCAGAACAAAAATGTCAACAGAAATCATAATAGGAAGTGGAAATCCAAATATGAATCGAAAAGACTTCCAAAACAAGAGTGGAAATGGAAAACAAACAGAGGACATGGACCAAAATCCAAACCGGAATTGGAATTCAAAACAACAAATAAATCTGAAATGGAAGGAGAAACCAAACCAGAACAGAAACCTCATGGAATGTGCTTTCCGATGTGACTATCGATTTATGATCCAAAAACATGCTCGAAAATAAGGATGGAAACCGAAACTTAACAGAAACCACAACCAAATTCGAACCCGGAAGTGGGATTAGAACTCGGAACAAACTCCTTACTGGAAGTAGAAAGCAAAACCAGAACAAAAATATCAACATAAATCCTAATAGGAAGTGGAAATCCAAATATGACCCGAGAAAACTTCCAAAATAAGAGTGGAAACGGAAAACAAACAGAGACAGACACTGAACTCTAAACCGGAAGTGGACTTCGAAACAGCAAATAAAATCCGAATTGGAAGGAGAAACCCAAAACAGAACCAAAACATCATGGAAACTGCTTTCCCGATGTGAAAATCCATTTATGATCTAAAAATATAGCTCTATAATGAAAATGGAATCCGAAACTTAACTGAAACCAAAACCGAATTAAAACCTGGAAGTGGGATTCGAAAGCACAAGCGAACTCAATAGGAGAAATTGAAATCAAAACCAGAACAAAAATGTCAACAGAAATCATGATAGGAAGTGGAAATCCAAATATGAATCGAAAAGACTTCCAAAACAAGAGTGGAAATGGAAAACAAACAGAGACAGGGACCCAACTCCAAACCGGAAGTGGAATTCGAAACAGCAAATAAAATCTGAAATGGAAGGAGAAACCAGATCCAGAACAAAAACCTCATAGAATGTGCTTTTCCGATTTGAAAATCGAATTATGAGCCAAAAAATAGCTCTAAAATGAGAATGGAAACCGAATCATAGCTGAAACCGAAACCGACATCGAACCCGGAAGAGGGATTCAACTCGGAAACAAACTTCTCGAAAGAGCAAGTAAAATCCGAATTGGAAGAAGAAACCAGAACCAGAAAAAAACCTCATGGAAACTGCTTTCCCGCTGTGAAAATCGATTTATGATCCAAAAACATGCTCGAAAATAAGGATGGAAACCGAAACTTAACAGAAACCACAACCAAATTCGAACCCGGAAGTGGGATTCGAACTCGGAAACAAATTCCTTACAGGAAGTAGAAAGCAAAACCACAACAAAATGTCAACAGAAATCCTAATAGGGAGTGGAAATCCAAATATGAACTGAAAAAAGTTCGAAAACAAGAGTGGAAACGGAAAACAAACAGAGCCAGACGCTGAACTCTAAACCGGAAGTGGAATTCGAAACAGCAAATAAAATCTGAATTGGAAGAAGAAACCAGAACCAGAACTAAAACCACATGAAAACTGCTTTCCCGATGTGAAAATCGATTTATGATCTGAAAAAATAGCTCTAAAATGAGAATGGAAACCGAAACTTAACTGAAACTGAAACTGAATTCGAACCCGGAAGTGGGACTCGAACTCAGAAACAAACTTCGTACGGGAAGTACAAATCAAAACCAGAACAAAAACGTCAACAAAACTCCTGTCGGGAAGTGGAAATCGAAATATGACCCGAAAAAACTTCCAAAACAAGATTGGAAAAGGAAAACAAACAGTGACAGACGTTGAACAACAACACGGAAGTGGAATTCGAAACAGCAAAGTAAATCCGAATTGGAAGTAGGAACCAGAACCAGAACAAAATCCTCATGGAAACTGCTTTCCCGATGTGAAAATCGATTTATGATCCGAAAAATGACTCTAAAACGTGAATGGACCCAAACTATACTGAAACCCAAACCGAACTCGAAACCGGAAGTGGGATTCAAAAGCACAAACAAACTCAATATGAGAAATAGAAATCAAAACAAGAACAAAAATGTCAACAGAAATCATAATTAGAAGTGGAAAGCCAAATATGAACCGAAAAGACATCCAAAACAAGAGAGCAAACGGAAAACAAACAGAGAAAGAGGCCGACCTCCAAACCGGAAGTGGAATGCAAAACAGCAAATAAAATCCGAATTGGAAGAAGAAACGAGAACCAGATCAAAAACCTCATGGAAATTGCTTTCCCGATGTGAAAATCGATTTATGATCCAAAAAAACAGCTCTAAAATGAGAATGGAAACCGAAACTTAACTGAAACCGAAACCGAATTCGAACCCGGAAGTAGGATACCGACTTGGAAATAAACTTCTTACAGGAAGTAGAAATCAAAACTAGAACAAAAACGTCAACAGAAATGCTGTCGGGAAGTTGAAATCCAAATATGGAAGGAAAAAACTCCCAAAACAAGAGTGGAAATGGAAAACAAACAGAGACAAGACGCTGAACTCCAATCCGGAAGTGGAATTCGAAATAGTAAATAAAAACGCAATTGGAAGGAGAAACGAGAACCAGAAAAAAACCTCATGGAAACTGCTTTCCCAATGTGCAAATCGATTTATGATCTGAAAAAATAGCTCTAAAATAAAAATGGAAAACGAAACTTAACTGAAACCAAAACCGAATTCGAACCTGGAAGTTGGATTCGAAAGCACAAACAAACTCAATATGAGAAATAGAAATCAAAACCAGAACAAAAATGTCAACAGAAATCATAATAGGAAGTGGAAATCCAAATATGAATCGAAAAGACTTCCAAAACAAGAGTGGAAATGGAAAACAAACAGAGACATGGACCAAAATCCAAACCGGAATTGGAATTCAAAACAACAAATAAAATCTGAAATGGAAGGAGAAACCAAACCAGAACAGAAACCTCATGGAATGTGCTTTCCCGATGTGACTATCGATTTATGATCCAAAAACATGCTCGAAAATAAGGATGGAAACCGAAACTTAACAGAAACCACAACCAAATTCGAACCCGGAAGTGGGATTAGAACTCGGAAACAAACTCCTTACTGGAAGTAGAAAGCAAAACCAGAACAAAAATATCAACATAAATCCTAATAGGAAGTGGAAATCCAAATATGACCCGAGAAAACTTCCAAAATAAGAGTGGAAACGGAAAACAAACAGAGACAGACACTGAACTCTAAACCGGAAGTGGACTTCGAAACAGCAAATAAAATCCGAATTGGAAGGAGAAACCCAAAACAGAACCAAAACATCATGGAAACTGCTTTCCCGATGTGAAAATCCATTTATGATCTAAAAATATAGCTCTATAATGAAAATGGAATCCGAAACTTAACTGAAACCAAAACCGAATTAAAACCTGGAAGTGGGATTCGAAAGCACAAGCGAACTCAATAGGAGAAATTGAAATCAAAACCAGAACAAAAATGTCAACAGAAATCATGATAGGAAGTGGAAATCCAAATATGAATCGAAAAGACTTCCAAAACAAGAGTGGAAATGGAAAACAAACAGAGACAGGGACCCAACTCCAAACCGGAAGTGGAATTCGAAACAGCAAATAAAATCTGAAATGGAAGGAGAAACCAGATCCAGAACAAAAACCTCATAGAATGTGCTTTTCCGATTTGAAAATCGAATTATGAGCCAAAAAATAGCTCTAAAATGAGAATGGAAACCGAATCATAGCTGAAACCGAAACCGACATCGAACCCGGAAGAGGGATTCAACTCGGAAACAAACTTCTCGAAAGAGCAAGTAAAATCCGAATTGGAAGAAGAAACCAGAACCAGAAAAAAACCTCATGGAAACTGCTTTCCCGCTGTGAAAATCGATTTATGATCCAAAAACATGCTCGAAAATAAGGATGGAAACCGAAACTTAACAGAAACCACAACCAAATTCGAACCCGGAAGTGGGATTCGAACTCGGAAACAAATTCCTTACAGGAAGTAGAAAGCAAAACCACAACAAAATGTCAACAGAAATCCTAATAGGGAGTGGAAATCCAAATATGAACTGAAAAAAGTTCGAAAACAAGAGTGGAAACGGAAAACAAACAGAGCCAGACGCTGAACTCTAAACCGGAAGTGGAATTCGAAACAGCAAATAAAATCTGAATTGGAAGAAGAAACCAGAACCAGAACTAAAACCACATGAAAACTGCTTTCCCGATGTGAAAATCGATTTATGATCTGAAAAAATAGCTCTAAAATGAGAATGGAAACCGAAACTTAACTGAAACTGAAACTGAATTCGAACCCGGAAGTGGGACTCGAACTCAGAAACAAACTTCGTACGGGAAGTACAAATCAAAACCAGAACAAAAACGTCAACAAAACTCCTGTCGGGAAGTGGAAATCGAAATATGACCCGAAAAAACTTCCAAAACAAGATTGGAAAAGGAAAACAAACAGTGACAGACGTTGAACAACAACACGGAAGTGGAATTCGAAACAGCAAAGTAAATCCGAATTGGAAGTAGGAACCAGAACCAGAACAAAATCCTCATGGAAACTGCTTTCCCCGATGTGAAAATCGATTTATGATCCGAAAAATGACTCTAAAACGTGAATGGACCCAAACTATACTGAAACCCAAACCGAACTCGAAACCGGAAGTGGGATTCAAAAGCACAAACAAACTCAATATGAGAAATAGAAATCAAAACAAGAACAAAAATGTCAACAGAAATCATAATTAGAAGTGGAAAGCCAAATATGAACCGAAAAGACATCCAAAACAAGAGAGCAAACGGAAAACAAACAGAGAAAGAGGCCGACCTCCAAACCGGAAGTGGAATGCAAAACAGCAAATAAAATCCGAATTGGAAGAAGAAACGAGAACCAGATCAAAAACCTCATGGAAATTGCTTTCCCGATGTGAAAATCGATTTATGATCCAAAAAAACAGCTCTAAAATGAGAATGGAAACCGAAACTTAACTGAAACCGAAACCGAATTCGAACCCGGAAGTAGGATACCGACTTGGAAATAAACTTCTTACAGGAAGTAGAAATCAAAACTAGAACAAAAACGTCAACAGAAATGCTGTCGGGAAGTTGAAATCCAAATATGGAAGGAAAAAACTCCCAAAACAAGAGTGGAAATGGAAAACAAACAGAGACAAGACGCTGAACTCCAATCCGGAAGTGGAATTCGAAATAGTAAATAAAAACGCAATTGGAAGGAGAAACGAGAACCAGAAAAAAACCTCATGGAAACTGCTTTCCCAATGTGCAAATCGATTTATGATCTGAAAAAATAGCTCTAAAATAAAAATGGAAAACGAAACTTAACTGAAACCAAAACCGAATTCGAACCTGGAAGTTGGATTCGAAAGCACAAACAAACTCAATATGAGAAATAGAAATCAAAACCAGAACAAAAATGTCAACAGAAATCATAATAGGAAGTGGAAATCCAAATATGAATCGAAAAGACTTCCAAAACAAGAGTGGAAATGGAAAACAAACAGAGACATGGACCAAAATCCAAACCGGAATTGGAATTCAAAACAACAAATAAAATCTGAAATGGAAGGAGAAACCAAACCAGAACAGAAACCTCATGGAATGTGCTTTCCCGATGTGAATATCGATTTATGATCCAAAAACATGCTCGAAAATAAGGATGGAAACCGAAACTTAACAGAAACCACAACCAAATTCGAACCCGGAAGTGGGATTAGAACTCGGAAACAAACTCCTTACTGGAAGTAGAAAGCAAAACCAGAACAAAAATATCAACATAAATCCTAATAGGAAGTGGAAATCCAAATATGACCCGAGAAAACTTCCAAAATAAGAGTGGAAACGGAAAACAAACAGAGACAGACACTGAACTCTAAACCGGAAGTGGACTTCGAAACAGCAAATAAAATCCGAATTGGAAGGAGAAACCCAAAACAGAACCAAAACATCATGGAAACTGCTTTCCCGATGTGAAAATCCATTTATGATCTAAAAATATAGCTCTATAATGAAAATGGAATCCGAAACTTAACTGAAACCAAAACCGAATTAAAACCTGGAAGTGGGATTCGAAAGCACAAGCGAACTCAATAGGAGAAATTGAAATCAAAACCAGAACAAAAATGTCAACAGAAATCATGATAGGAAGTGGAAATCCAAATATGAATCGAAAAGACTTCCAAAACAAGAGTGGAAATGGAAAACAAACAGAGACAGGGACCCAACTCCAAACCGGAAGTGGAATTCGAAACAGCAAATAAAATCTGAAATGGAAGGAGAAACCAGATCCAGAACAAAAACCTCATAGAATGTGCTTTTCCGATTTGAAAATCGAATTATGAGCCAAAAAATAGCTCTAAAATGAGAATGGAAACCGAATCATAGCTGAAACCGAAACCGACATCGAACCCGGAAGAGGGATTCAACTCGGAAACAAACTTCTCGAAAGAGCAAGTAAAATCCGAATTGGAAGAAGAAACCAGAACCAGAAAAAAACCTCATGGAAACTGCTTTCCCGCTGTGAAAATCGATTTATGATCCAAAAACATGCTCGAAAATAAGGATGGAAACCGAAACTTAACAGAAACCACAACCAAATTCGAACCCGGAAGTGGGATTCGAACTCGGAAACAAATTCCTTACAGGAAGTAGAAAGCAAAACCACAACAAAATGTCAACAGAAATCCTAATAGGGAGTGGAAATCCAAATATGAACTGAAAAAAGTTCGAAAACAAGAGTGGAAACGGAAAACAAACAGAGCCAGACGCTGAACTCTAAACCGGAAGTGGAATTCGAAACAGCAAATAAAATCTGAATTGGAAGAAGAAACCAGAACCAGAACTAAAACCACATGAAAACTGCTTTCCCGATGTGAAAATCGATTTATGATCTGAAAAAATAGCTCTAAAATGAGAATGGAAACCGAAACTTAACTGAAACTGAAACTGAATTCGAACCCGGAAGTGGGACTCGAACTCAGAAACAAACTTCGTACGGGAAGTACAAATCAAAACCAGAACAAAAACGTCAACAAAACTCCTGTCGGGAAGTGGAAATCGAAATATGACCCGAAAAAACTTCCAAAACAAGATTGGAAAAGGAAAACAAACAGTGACAGACGTTGAACAACAACACGGAAGTGGAATTCGAAACAGCAAAGTAAATCCGAATTGGAAGTAGGAACCAGAACCAGAACAAAATCCTCATGGAAACTGCTTTCCCGATGTGAAAATCGATTTATGATCCGAAAAATGACTCTAAAACGTGAATGGACCCAAACTATACTGAAACCCAAACCGAACTCGAAACGGAAGTGGGATTCAAAAGCACAAACAAACTCAATATGAGAAATAGAAATCAAAACAAGAACAAAAATGTCAACAGAAATCATAATTAGAAGTGGAAAGCCAAATATGAACCGAAAAGACATCCAAAACAAGAGAGCAAACGGAAAACAAACAGAGAAAGAGGCCGACCTCCAAACCGGAAGTGGAATGCAAAACAGCAAATAAAATCCGAATTGGAAGAAGAAACGAGAACCAGATCAAAAACCTCATGGAAATTGCTTTCCCCGATGTGAAAATCGATTTATGATCCAAAAAAACAGCTCTAAAATGAGAATGGAAACCGAAACTTAACTGAAACCGAAACCGAATTCGAACCCGGAAGTAGGATACCGACTTGGAAATAAACTTCTTACAGGAAGTAGAAATCAAAACTAGAACAAAAACGTCAACAGAAATGCTGTCGGGAAGTTGAAATCCAAATATGGAAGGAAAAAACTCCCAAAACAAGAGTGGAAATGGAAAACAAACAGAGACAAGACGCTGAACTCCAATCCGGAAGTGGAATTCGAAATAGTAAATAAAAACGCAATTGGAAGGAGAAACGAGAACCAGAAAAAAACCTCATGGAAACTGCTTTCCCAATGTGCAAATCGATTTATGATCTGAAAAAATAGCTCTAAAATAAAAATGGAAAACGAAACTTAACTGAAACCAAAACCGAATTCGAACCTGGAAGTTGGATTCGAAAGCACAAACAAACTCAATATGAGAAATAGAAATCAAAACCAGAACAAAAATGTCAACAGAAATCATAATAGGAAGTGGAAATCCAAATATGAATCGAAAAGACTTCCAAAACAAGAGTGGAAATGGAAAACAAACAGAGACATGGACCAAAATCCAAACCGGAATTGGAATTCAAAACAACAAATAAAATCTGAAATGGAAGGAGAAACCAAACCAGAACAGAAACCTCATGGAATGTGCTTTCCCGATGTGACTATCGATTTATGATCCAAAAACATGCTCGAAAATAAGGATGGAAACCGAAACTTAACAGAAACCACAACCAAATTCGAACCCGGAAGTGGGATTAGAACTCGGAAACAAACTCCTTACTGGAAGTAGAAAGCAAAACCAGAACAAAAATATCAACATAAATCCTAATAGGAAGTGGAAATCCAAATATGACCCGAGAAAACTTCCAAAATAAGAGTGGAAACGGAAAACAAACAGAGACAGACACTGAACTCTAAACCGGAAGTGGACTTCGAAACAGCAAATAAAATCCGAATTGGAAGGAGAAACCCAAAACAGAACCAAAACATCATGGAAACTGCTTTCCCGATGTGAAAATCCATTTATGATCTAAAAATATAGCTCTATAATGAAAATGGAATCCGAAACTTAACTGAAACCAAAACCGAATTAAAACCTGGAAGTGGGATTCGAAAGCACAAGCGAACTCAATAGGAGAAATTGAAATCAAAACCAGAACAAAAATGTCAACAGAAATCATGATAGGAAGTGGAAATCCAAATATGAATCGAAAAGACTTCCAAAACAAGAGTGGAAATGGAAAACAAACAGAGACAGGGACCCAACTCCAAACCGGAAGTGGAATTCGAAACAGCAAATAAAATCTGAAATGGAAGGAGAAACCAGATCCAGAACAAAAACCTCATAGAATGTGCTTTTCCGATTTGAAAATCGAATTATGAGCCAAAAAATAGCTCTAAAATGAGAATGGAAACCGAATCATAGCTGAAACCGAAACCGACATCGAACCCGGAAGAGGGATTCAACTCGGAAACAAACTTCTCGAAAGAGCAAGTAAAATCCGAATTGGAAGAAGAAACCAGAACCAGAAAAAAACCTCATGGAAACTGCTTTCCCGCTGTGAAAATCGATTTATGATCCAAAAACATGCTCGAAAATAAGGATGGAAACCGAAACTTAACAGAAACCACAACCAAATTCGAACCCGGAAGTGGGATTCGAACTCGGAAACAAATTCCTTACAGGAAGTAGAAAGCAAAACCACAACAAAATGTCAACAGAAATCCTAATAGGGAGTGGAAATCCAAATATGAACTGAAAAAAGTTCGAAAACAAGAGTGGAAACGGAAAACAAACAGAGCCAGACGCTGAACTCTAAACCGGAAGTGGAATTCGAAACAGCAAATAAAATCTGAATTGGAAGAAGAAACCAGAACCAGAACTAAAACCACATGAAAACTGCTTTCCCGATGTGAAAATCGATTTATGATCTGAAAAAATAGCTCTAAAATGAGAATGGAAACCGAAACTTAACTGAAACTGAAACTGAATTCGAACCCGGAAGTGGGACTCGAACTCAGAAACAAACTTCGTACGGGAAGTACAAATCAAAACCAGAACAAAAACGTCAACAAAACTCCTGTCGGGAAGTGGAAATCGAAATATGACCCGAAAAAACTTCCAAAACAAGATTGGAAAAGGAAAACAAACAGTGACAGACGTTGAACAACAACACGGAAGTGGAATTCGAAACAGCAAAGTAAATCCGAATTGGAAGTAGGAACCAGAACCAGAACAAAATCCTCATGGAAACTGCTTTCCCGATGTGAAAATCGATTTATGATCCGAAAAATGACTCTAAAACGTGAATGGACCCAAACTATACTGAAACCCAAACCGAACTCGAAACCGGAAGTGGGATTCAAAAGCACAAACAAACTCAATATGAGAAATAGAAATCAAAACAAGAACAAAAATGTCAACAGAAATCATAATTAGAAGTGGAAAGCCAAATATGAACCGAAAAGACATCCAAAACAAGAGAGCAAACGGAAAACAAACAGAGAAAGAGGCCGACCTCCAAACCGGAAGTGGAATGCAAAACAGCAAATAAAATCCGAATTGGAAGAAGAAACGAGAACCAGATCAAAAACCTCATGGAAATTGCTTTCCCGATGTGAAAATCGATTTATGATCCAAAAAAACAGCTCTAAAATGAGAATGGAAACCGAAACTTAACTGAAACCGAAACCGAATTCGAACCCGGAAGTAGGATACCGACTTGGAAATAAACTTCTTACAGGAAGTAGAAATCAAAACTAGAACAAAAACGTCAACAGAAATGCTGTCGGGAAGTTGAAATCCAAATATGGAAGGAAAAAACTCCCAAAACAAGAGTGGAAATGGAAAACAAACAGAGACAAGACGCTGAACTCCAATCCGGAAGTGGAATTCGAAATAGTAAATAAAAACGCAATTGGAAGGAGAAACGAGAACCAGAAAAAAACCTCATGGAAACTGCTTTCCCAATGTGCAAATCGATTTATGATCTGAAAAAATAGCTCTAAAATAAAAATGGAAAACGAAACTTAACTGAAACCAAAACCGAATTCGAACCTGGAAGTTGGATTCGAAAGCACAAACAAACTCAATATGAGAAATAGAAATCAAAACCAGAACAAAAATGTCAACAGAAATCATAATAGGAAGTGGAAATCCAAATATGAATCGAAAAGACTTCCAAAACAAGAGTGGAAATGGAAAACAAACAGAGACATGGACCAAAATCCAAACCGGAATTGGAATTCAAAACAACAAATAAAATCTGAAATGGAAGGAGAAACCAAACCAGAACAGAAACCTCATGGAATGTGCTTTCCCGATGTGACTATCGATTTATGATCCAAAAACATGCTCGAAAATAAGGATGGAAACCGAAACTTAACAGAAACCACAACCAAATTCGAACCCGGAAGTGGGATTAGAACTCGGAAACAAACTCCTTACTGGAAGTAGAAAGCAAAACCAGAACAAAAATATCAACATAAATCCTAATAGGAAGTGGAAATCCAAATATGACCCGAGAAAACTTCCAAAATAAGAGTGGAAACGGAAAACAAACAGAGACAGACACTGAACTCTAAACCGGAAGTGGACTTCGAAACAGCAAATAAAATCCGAATTGGAAGGAGAAACCCAAAACAGAACCAAAACATCATGGAAACTGCTTTCCCGATGTGAAAATCCATTTATGATCTAAAAATATAGCTCTATAATGAAAATGGAATCCGAAACTTAACTGAAACCAAAACCGAATTAAAACCTGGAAGTGGGATTCGAAAGCACAAGCGAACTCAATAGGAGAAATTGAAATCAAAACCAGAACAAAAATGTCAACAGAAATCATGATAGGAAGTGGAAATCCAAATATGAATCGAAAAGACTTCCAAAACAAGAGTGGAAATGGAAAACAAACAGAGACAGGGACCCAACTCCAAACCGGAAGTGGAATTCGAAACAGCAAATAAAATCTGAAATGGAAGGAGAAACCAGATCCAGAACAAAAACCTCATAGAATGTGCTTTTCCGATTTGAAAATCGAATTATGAGCCAAAAAATAGCTCTAAAATGAGAATGGAAACCGAATCATAGCTGAAACCGAAACCGACATCGAACCCGGAAGAGGGATTCAACTCGGAAACAAACTTCTCGAAAGAGCAAGTAAAATCCGAATTGGAAGAAGAAACCAGAACCAGAAAAAAACCTCATGGAAACTGCTTTCCCGCTGTGAAAATCGATTTATGATCCAAAAACATGCTCGAAAATAAGGATGGAAACCGAAACTTAACAGAAACCACAACCAAATTCGAACCCGGAAGTGGGATTCGAACTCGGAAACAAATTCCTTACAGGAAGTAGAAAGCAAAACCACAACAAAATGTCAACAGAAATCCTAATAGGGAGTGGAAATCCAAATATGAACTGAAAAAAGTTCGAAAACAAGAGTGGAAACGGAAAACAAACAGAGCCAGACGCTGAACTCTAAACCGGAAGTGGAATTCGAAACAGCAAATAAAATCTGAATTGGAAGAAGAAACCAGAACCAGAACTAAAACCACATGAAAACTGCTTTCCCGATGTGAAAATCGATTTATGATCTGAAAAAATAGCTCTAAAATGAGAATGGAAACCGAAACTTAACTGAAACTGAAACTGAATTCGAACCCGGAAGTGGGACTCGAACTCAGAAACAAACTTCGTACGGGAAGTACAAATCAAAACCAGAACAAAAACGTCAACAAAACTCCTGTCGGGAAGTGGAAATCGAAATATGACCCGAAAAAACTTCCAAAACAAGATTGGAAAAGGAAAACAAACAGTGACAGACGTTGAACAACAACACGGAAGTGGAATTCGAAACAGCAAAGTAAATCCGAATTGGAAGTAGGAACCAGAACCAGAACAAAATCCTCATGGAAACTGCTTTCCCGATGTGAAAATCGATTTATGATCCGAAAAATGACTCTAAAACGTGAATGGACCCAAACTATACTGAAACCCAAACCGAACTCGAAACCGGAAGTGGGATTCAAAAGCACAAACAAACTCAATATGAGAAATAGAAATCAAAACAAGAACAAAAATGTCAACAGAAATCATAATTAGAAGTGGAAAGCCAAATATGAACCGAAAAGACATCCAAAACAAGAGAGCAAACGGAAAACAAACAGAGAAAGAGGCCGACCTCCAAACCGGAAGTGGAATGCAAAACAGCAAATAAAATCCGAATTGGAAGAAGAAACGAGAACCAGATCAAAAACCTCATGGAAATTGCTTTCCCGATGTGAAAATCGATTTATGATCCAAAAAAACAGCTCTAAAATGAGAATGGAAACCGAAACTTAACTGAAACCGAAACCGAATTCGAACCCGGAAGTAGGATACCGACTTGGAAATAAACTTCTTACAGGAAGTAGAAATCAAAACTAGAACAAAAACGTCAACAGAAATGCTGTCGGGAAGTTGAAATCCAAATATGGAAGGAAAAAACTCCCAAAACAAGAGTGGAAATGGAAAACAAACAGAGACAAGACGCTGAACTCCAATCCGGAAGTGGAATTCGAAATAGTAAATAAAAACGCAATTGGAAGGAGAAACGAGAACCAGAAAAAAACCTCATGGAAACTGCTTTCCCAATGTGCAAATCGATTTATGATCTGAAAAAATAGCTCTAAAATAAAAATGGAAAACGAAACTTAACTGAAACCAAAACCGAATTCGAACCTGGAAGTTGGATTCGAAAGCACAAACAAACTCAATATGAGAAATAGAAATCAAAACCAGAACAAAAATGTCAACAGAAATCATAATAGGAAGTGGAAATCCAAATATGAATCGAAAAGACTTCCAAAACAAGAGTGGAAATGGAAAACAAACAGAGACATGGACCAAAATCCAAACCGGAATTGGAATTCAAAACAACAAATAAAATCTGAAATGGAAGGAGAAACCAAACCAGAACAGAAACCTCATGGAATGTGCTTTCCCGATGTGACTATCGATTTATGATCCAAAAACATGCTCGAAAATAAGGATGGAAACCGAAACTTAACAGAAACCACAACCAAATTCGAACCCGGAAGTGGGATTAGAACTCGGAAACAAACTCCTTACTGGAAGTAGAAAGCAAAACCAGAACAAAAATATCAACATAAATCCTAATAGGAAGTGGAAATCCAAATATGACCCGAGAAAACTTCCAAAATAAGAGTGGAAACGGAAAACAAACAGAGACAGACACTGAACTCTAAACCGGAAGTGGACTTCGAAACAGCAAATAAAATCCGAATTGGAAGGAGAAACCCAAAACAGAACCAAAACATCATGGAAACTGCTTTCCCGATGTGAAAATCCATTTATGATCTAAAAATATAGCTCTATAATGAAAATGGAATCCGAAACTTAACTGAAACCAAAACCGAATTAAAACCTGGAAGTGGGATTCGAAAGCACAAGCGAACTCAATAGGAGAAATTGAAATCAAAACCAGAACAAAAATGTCAACAGAAATCATGATAGGAAGTGGAAATCCAAATATGAATCGAAAAGACTTCCAAAACAAGAGTGGAAATGGAAAACAAACAGAGACAGGGACCCAACTCCAAACCGGAAGTGGAATTCGAAACAGCAAATAAAATCTGAAATGGAAGGAGAAACCAGATCCAGAACAAAAACCTCATAGAATGTGCTTTTCCGATTTGAAAATCGAATTATGAGCCAAAAAATAGCTCTAAAATGAGAATGGAAACCGAATCATAGCTGAAACCGAAACCGACATCGAACCCGGAAGAGGGATTCAACTCGGAAACAAACTTCTCGAAAGAGCAAGTAAAATCCGAATTGGAAGAAGAAACCAGAACCAGAAAAAAACCTCATGGAAACTGCTTTCCCGCTGTGAAAATCGATTTATGATCCAAAAACATGCTCGAAAATAAGGATGGAAACCGAAACTTAACAGAAACCACAACCAAATTCGAACCCGGAAGTGGGATTCGAACTCGGAAACAAATTCCTTACAGGAAGTAGAAAGCAAAACCACAACAAAATGTCAACAGAAATCCTAATAGGGAGTGGAAATCCAAATATGAACTGAAAAAAGTTCGAAAACAAGAGTGGAAACGGAAAACAAACAGAGCCAGACGCTGAACTCTAAACCGGAAGTGGAATTCGAAACAGCAAATAAAATCTGAATTGGAAGAAGAAACCAGAACCAGAACTAAAACCACATGAAAACTGCTTTCCCGATGTGAAAATCGATTTATGATCTGAAAAAATAGCTCTAAAATGAGAATGGAAACCGAAACTTAACTGAAACTGAAACTGAATTCGAACCCGGAAGTGGGACTCGAACTCAGAAACAAACTTCGTACGGGAAGTACAAATCAAAACCAGAACAAAAACGTCAACAAAACTGCTGTCGGGAAGTGGAAATCGAAATATGACCCGAAAAAACTTCCAAAACAAGATTGGAAAAGGAAAACAAACAGTGACAGACGTTGAACAACAACACGGAAGTGGAATTCGAAACAGCAAAGTAAATCCGAATTGGAAGTAGGAACCAGAACCAGAACAAAATCCTCATGGAAACTGCTTTCCCGATGTGAAAATCGATTTATGATCCGAAAAATGACTCTAAAACGTGAATGGACCCAAACTATACTGAAACCCAAACCGAACTCGAAACCGGAAGTGGGATTCAAAAGCACAAACAAACTCAATATGAGAAATAGAAATCAAAACAAGAACAAAAATGTCAACAGAAATCATAATTAGAAGTGGAAAGCCAAATATGAACCGAAAAGACATCCAAAACAAGAGAGCAAACGGAAAACAAACAGAGAAAGAGGCCGACCTCCAAACCGGAAGTGGAATGCAAAACAGCAAATAAAATCCGAATTGGAAGAAGAAACGAGAACCAGATCAAAAACCTCATGGAAATTGCTTTCCCGATGTGAAAATCGATTTATGATCCAAAAAAACAGCTCTAAAATGAGAATGGAAACCGAAACTTAACTGAAACCGAAACCGAATTCGAACCCGGAAGTAGGATACCGACTTGGAAATAAACTTCTTACAGGAAGTAGAAATCAAAACTAGAACAAAAACGTCAACAGAAATGCTGTCGGGAAGTTGAAATCCAAATATGGAAGGAAAAAACTCCCAAAACAAGAGTGGAAATGGAAAACAAACAGAGACAAGACGCTGAACTCCAATCCGGAAGTGGAATTCGAAATAGTAAATAAAAACGCAATTGGAAGGAGAAACGAGAACCAGAAAAAAACCTCATGGAAACTGCTTTCCCAATGTGCAAATCGATTTATGATCTGAAAAAATAGCTCTAAAATAAAAATGGAAAACGAAACTTAACTGAAACCAAAACCGAATTCGAACCTGGAAGTTGGATTCGAAAGCACAAACAAACTCAATATGAGAAATAGAAATCAAAACCAGAACAAAAATGTCAACAGAAATCATAATAGGAAGTGGAAATCCAAATATGAATCGAAAAGACTTCCAAAACAAGAGTGGAAATGGAAAACAAACAGAGACATGGACCAAAATCCAAACCGGAATTGGAATTCAAAACAACAAATAAAATCTGAAATGGAAGGAGAAACCAAACCAGAACAGAAACCTCATGGAATGTGCTTTCCCGATGTGAATATCGATTTATGATCCAAAAACATGCTCGAAAATAAGGATGGAAACCGAAACTTAACAGAAACCACAACCAAATTCGAACCCGGAAGTGGGATTAGAACTCGGAAACAAACTCCTTACTGGAAGTAGAAAGCAAAACCAGAACAAAAATATCAACATAAATCCTAATAGGAAGTGGAAATCCAAATATGACCCGAGAAAACTTCCAAAATAAGAGTGGAAACGGAAAACAAACAGAGACAGACACTGAACTCTAAACCGGAAGTGGACTTTGAAACAGCAAATAAAATCCGAATTGGAAGGAGAAACCCAAAACAGAACCAAAACATCATGGAAACTGCTTTCCCGATGTGAAAATCCATTTATGATCTAAAAATATAGCTCTATAATGAAAATGGAATCCGAAACTTAACTGAAACCAAAACCGAATTAAAACCTGGAAGTGGGATTCGAAAGCACAAGCGAACTCAATAGGAGAAATTGAAATCAAAACCAGAACAAAAATGTCAACAGAAATCATGATAGGAAGTGGAAATCCAAATATGAATCGAAAAGACTTCCAAAACAAGAGTGGAAATGGAAAACAAACAGAGACAGGGACCCAACTCCAAACCGGAAGTGGAATTCGAAACAGCAAATAAAATCTGAAATGGAAGGAGAAACCAGATCCAGAACAAAAACCTCATAGAATGTGCTTTTCCGATTTGAAAATCGAATTATGAGCCAAAAAATAGCTCTAAAATGAGAATGGAAACCGAATCATAGCTGAAACCGAAACCGACATCGAACCCGGAAGAGGGATTCAACTCGGAAACAAACTTCTCGAAAGAGCAAGTAAAATCCGAATTGGAAGAAGAAACCAGAACCAGAAAAAAACCTCATGGAAACTGCTTTCCCGCTGTGAAAATCGATTTATGATCCAAAAACATGCTCGAAAATAAGGATGGAAACCGAAACTTAACAGAAACCACAACCAAATTCGAACCCGGAAGTGGGATTCGAACTCGGAAACAAATTCCTTACAGGAAGTAGAAAGCAAAACCACAACAAAATGTCAACAGAAATCCTAATAGGGAGTGGAAATCCAAATATGAACTGAAAAAAGTTCGAAAACAAGAGTGGAAACGGAAAACAAACAGAGCCAGACGCTGAACTCTAAACCGGAAGTGGAATTCGAAACAGCAAATAAAATCTGAATTGGAAGAAGAAACCAGAACCAGAACTAAAACCACATGAAAACTGCTTTCCCGATGTGAAAATCGATTTATGATCTGAAAAAATAGCTCTAAAATGAGAATGGAAACCGAAACTTAACTGAAACTGAAACTGAATTCGAACCCGGAAGTGGGACTCGAACTCAGAAACAAACTTCGTACGGGAAGTACAAATCAAAACCAGAACAAAAACGTCAACAAAACTCCTGTCGGGAAGTGGAAATCGAAATATGACCCGAAAAAACTTCCAAAACAAGATTGGAAAAGGAAAACAAACAGTGACAGACGTTGAACAACAACACGGAAGTGGAATTCGAAACAGCAAAGTAAATCCGAATTGGAAGTAGGAACCAGAACCAGAACAAAATCCTCATGGAAACTGCTTTCCCGATGTGAAAATCGATTTATGATCCGAAAAATGACTCTAAAACGTGAATGGACCCAAACTATACTGAAACCCAAACCGAACTCGAAACCGGAAGTGGGATTCAAAAGCACAAACAAACTCAATATGAGAAATAGAAATCAAAACAAGAACAAAAATGTCAACAGAAATCATAATTAGAAGTGGAAAGCCAAATATGAACCGAAAAGACATCCAAAACAAGAGAGCAAACGGAAAACAAACAGAGAAAGAGGCCGACCTCCAAACCGGAAGTGGAATGCAAAACAGCAAATAAAATCCGAATTGGAAGAAGAAACGAGAACCAGATCAAAAACCTCATGGAAATTGCTTTCCCGATGTGAAAATCGATTTATGATCCAAAAAAACAGCTCTAAAATGAGAATGGAAACCGAAACTTAACTGAAACCGAAACCGAATTCGAACCCGGAAGTAGGATACCGACTTGGAAATAAACTTCTTACAGGAAGTAGAAATCAAAACTAGAACAAAAACGTCAACAGAAATGCTGTCGGGAAGTTGAAATCCAAATATGGAAGGAAAAAACTCCCAAAACAAGAGTGGAAATGGAAAACAAACAGAGACAAGACGCTGAACTCCAATCCGGAAGTGGAATTCGAAATAGTAAATAAAAACGCAATTGGAAGGAGAAACGAGAACCAGAAAAAAACCTCATGGAAACTGCTTTCCCGATGTGAAAATCGATTTATGATCCAAAAAAACAGCTCTAAAATGAGAATGGAAACCGAATCATAGCTGAAACCGAAACCGACATCGAACCCGGAAGAGGGATTCAACTCGGAAACAAACTTCTCGAAAGAGCAAGTAAAATCCGAATTGGAAGAAGAAACCAGAACCAGAAAAAAACCTCATGGAAACTGCTTTCCCCGCTGTGAAAATCGATTTATGATCCAAAAACATGCTCGAAAATAAGGATGGAAACCGAAACTTAACAGAAACCACAACCAAATTCGAACCCGGAAGTGGGATTCGAACTCGGAAACAAATTCCTTACAGGAAGTAGAAAGCAAAACCACAACAAAATGTCAACAGAAATCCTAATAGGGAGTGGAAATCCAAATATGAACTGAAAAAAGTTCGAAAACAAGAGTGGAAACGGAAAACAAACAGAGCCAGACGCTGAACTCTAAACCGGAAGTGGAATTCGAAACAGCAAATAAAATCTGAATTGGAAGAAGAAACCAGAACCAGAACTAAAACCACATGAAAACTGCTTTCCCCGATGTGAAAATCGATTTATGATCTGAAAAAATAGCTCTAAAATGAGAATGGAAACCGAAACTTAACTGAAACTGAAACTGAATTCGAACCCGGAAGTGGGACTCGAACTCAGAAACAAACTTCGTACGGGAAGTACAAATCAAAACCAGAACAAAAACGTCAACAAAACTCCTGTCGGGAAGTGGAAATCGAAATATGACCCGAAAAAACTTCCAAAACAAGATTGGAAAAGGAAAACAAACAGTGACAGACGTTGAACAACAACACGGAAGTGGAATTCGAAACAGCAAAGTAAATCCGAATTGGAAGTAGGAACCAGAACCAGAACAAAATCCTCATGGAAACTGCTTTCCCGATGTGAAAATCGATTTATGATCCGAAAAATGACTCTAAAACGTGAATGGACCCAAACTATACTGAAACCCAAACCGAACTCGAAACCGGAAGTGGGATTCAAAAGCACAAACAAACTCAATATGAGAAATAGAAATCAAAACAAGAACAAAAATGTCAACAGAAATCATAATTAGAAGTGGAAAGCCAAATATGAACCGAAAAGACATCCAAAACAAGAGAGCAAACGGAAAACAAACAGAGAAAGAGGCCGACCTCCAAACCGGAAGTGGAATGCAAAACAGCAAATAAAATCCGAATTGGAAGAAGAAACGAGAACCAGATCAAAAACCTCATGGAAATTGCTTTCCCGATGTGAAAATCGATTTATGATCCAAAAAAACAGCTCTAAAATGAGAATGGAAACCGAAACTTAACTGAAACCGAAACCGAATTCGAACCCGGAAGTAGGATACCGACTTGGAAATAAACTTCTTACAGGAAGTAGAAATCAAAACTAGAACAAAAACGTCAACAGAAATGCTGTCGGGAAGTTGAAATCCAAATATGGAAGGAAAAAACTCCCAAAACAAGAGTGGAAATGGAAAACAAACAGAGACAAGACGCTGAACTCCAATCCGGAAGTGGAATTCGAAATAGTAAATAAAAACGCAATTGGAAGGAGAAACGAGAACCAGAAAAAAACCTCATGGAAACTGCTTTCCCAATGTGCAAATCGATTTATGATCTGAAAAAATAGCTCTAAAATAAAAATGGAAAACGAAACTTAACTGAAACCAAAACCGAATTCGAACCTGGAAGTTGGATTCGAAAGCACAAACAAACTCAATATGAGAAATAGAAATCAAAACCAGAACAAAAATGTCAACAGAAATCATAATAGGAAGTGGAAATCCAAATATGAATCGAAAAGACTTCCAAAACAAGAGTGGAAATGGAAAACAAACAGAGACATGGACCAAAATCCAAACCGGAATTGGAATTCAAAACAACAAATAAAATCTGAAATGGAAGGAGAAACCAAACCAGAACAGAAACCTCATGGAATGTGCTTTCCCGATGTGACTATCGATTTATGATCCAAAAACATGCTCGAAAATAAGGATGGAAACCGAAACTTAACAGAAACCACAACCAAATTCGAACCCGGAAGTGGGATTAGAACTCGGAAACAAACTCCTTACTGGAAGTAGAAAGCAAAACCAGAACAAAAATATCAACATAAATCCTAATAGGAAGTGGAAATCCAAATATGACCCGAGAAAACTTCCAAAATAAGAGTGGAAACGGAAAACAAACAGAGACAGACACTGAACTCTAAACCGGAAGTGGACTTCGAAACAGCAAATAAAATCCGAATTGGAAGGAGAAACCCAAAACAGAACCAAAACATCATGGAAACTGCTTTCCCGATGTGAAAATCCATTTATGATCTAAAAATATAGCTCTATAATGAAAATGGAATCCGAAACTTAACTGAAACCAAAACCGAATTAAAACCTGGAAGTGGGATTCGAAAGCACAAGCGAACTCAATAGGAGAAATTGAAATCAAAACCAGAACAAAAATGTCAACAGAAATCATGATAGGAAGTGGAAATCCAAATATGAATCGAAAAGACTTCCAAAACAAGAGTGGAAATGGAAAACAAACAGAGACAGGGACCCAACTCCAAACCGGAAGTGGAATTCGAAACAGCAAATAAAATCTGAAATGGAAGGAGAAACCAGATCCAGAACAAAAACCTCATAGAATGTGCTTTTCCGATTTGAAAATCGAATTATGAGCCAAAAAATAGCTCTAAAATGAGAATGGAAACCGAATCATAGCTGAAACCGAAACCGACATCGAACCCGGAAGAGGGATTCAACTCGGAAACAAACTTCTCGAAAGAGCAAGTAAAATCCGAATTGGAAGAAGAAACCAGAACCAGAAAAAAACCTCATGGAAACTGCTTTCCCGCTGTGAAAATCGATTTATGATCCAAAAACATGCTCGAAAATAAGGATGGAAACCGAAACTTAACAGAAACCACAACCAAATTCGAACCCGGAAGTGGGATTCGAACTCGGAAACAAATTCCTTACAGGAAGTAGAAAGCAAAACCACAACAAAATGTCAACAGAAATCCTAATAGGGAGTGGAAATCCAAATATGAACTGAAAAAAGTTCGAAAACAAGAGTGGAAACGGAAAACAAACAGAGCCAGACGCTGAACTCTAAACCGGAAGTGGAATTCGAAACAGCAAATAAAATCTGAATTGGAAGAAGAAACCAGAACCAGAACTAAAACCACATGAAAACTGCTTTCCCGATGTGAAAATCGATTTATGATCTGAAAAAATAGCTCTAAAATGAGAATGGAAACCGAAACTTAACTGAAACTGAAACTGAATTCGAACCCGGAAGTGGGACTCGAACTCAGAAACAAACTTCGTACGGGAAGTACAAATCAAAACCAGAACAAAAACGTCAACAAAACTCCTGTCGGGAAGTGGAAATCGAAATATGACCCGAAAAAAACTTCCAAAACAAGATTGGAAAAGGAAAACAAACAGTGACAGACGTTGAACAACAACACGGAAGTGGAATTCGAAACAGCAAAGTAAATCCGAATTGGAAGTAGGAACCAGAACCAGAACAAAATCCTCATGGAAACTGCTTTCCCGATGTGAAAATCGATTTATGATCCGAAAAATGACTCTAAAACGTGAATGGACCCAAACTATACTGAAACCCAAACCGAACTCGAAACCGGAAGTGGGATTCAAAAGCACAAACAAACTCAATATGAGAAATAGAAATCAAAACAAGAACAAAAATGTCAACAGAAATCATAATTAGAAGTGGAAAGCCAAATATGAACCGAAAAGACATCCAAAACAAGAGAGCAAACGGAAAACAAACAGAGAAAGAGGCCGACCTCCAAACCGGAAGTGGAATGCAAAACAGCAAATAAAATCCGAATTGGAAGAAGAAACGAGAACCAGATCAAAAACCTCATGGAAATTGCTTTCCCGATGTGAAAATCGATTTATGATCCAAAAAAACAGCTCTAAAATGAGAATGGAAACCGAAACTTAACTGAAACCGAAACCGAATTCGAACCCGGAAGTAGGATACCGACTTGGAAATAAACTTCTTACAGGAAGTAGAAATCAAAACTAGAACAAAAACGTCAACAGAAATGCTGTCGGGAAGTTGAAATCCAAATATGGAAGGAAAAAACTCCCAAAACAAGAGTGGAAATGGAAAACAAACAGAGACAAGACGCTGAACTCCAATCCGGAAGTGGAATTCGAAATAGTAAATAAAAACGCAATTGGAAGGAGAAACGAGAACCAGAAAAAAACCTCATGGAAACTGCTTTCCCAATGTGCAAATCGATTTATGATCTGAAAAAATAGCTCTAAAATAAAAATGGAAAACGAAACTTAACTGAAACCAAAACCGAATTCGAACCTGGAAGTTGGATTCGAAAGCACAAACAAACTCAATATGAGAAATAGAAATCAAAACCAGAACAAAAATGTCAACAGAAATCATAATAGGAAGTGGAAATCCAAATATGAATCGAAAAGACTTCCAAAACAAGAGTGGAAATGGAAAACAAACAGAGACATGGACCAAAATCCAAACCGGAATTGGAATTCAAAACAACAAATAAAATCTGAAATGGAAGGAGAAACCAAACCAGAACAGAAACCTCATGGAATGTGCTTTCCCGATGTGACTATCGATTTATGATCCAAAAACATGCTCGAAAATAAGGATGGAAACCGAAACTTAACAGAAACCACAACCAAATTCGAACCCGGAAGTGGGATTAGAACTCGGAAACAAACTCCTTACTGGAAGTAGAAAGCAAAACCAGAACAAAAATATCAACATAAATCCTAATAGGAAGTGGAAATCCAAATATGACCCGAGAAAACTTCCAAAATAAGAGTGGAAACGGAAAACAAACAGAGACAGACACTGAACTCTAAACCGGAAGTGGACTTCGAAACAGCAAATAAAATCCGAATTGGAAGGAGAAACCCAAAACAGAACCAAAACATCATGGAAACTGCTTTCCCGATGTGAAAATCCATTTATGATCTAAAAATATAGCTCTATAATGAAAATGGAATCCGAAACTTAACTGAAACCAAAACCGAATTAAAACCTGGAAGTGGGATTCGAAAGCACAAGCGAACTCAATAGGAGAAATTGAAATCAAAACCAGAACAAAAATGTCAACAGAAATCATGATAGGAAGTGGAAATCCAAATATGAATCGAAAAGACTTCCAAAACAAGAGTGGAAATGGAAAACAAACAGAGACAGGGACCCAACTCCAAACCGGAAGTGGAATTCGAAACAGCAAATAAAATCTGAAATGGAAGGAGAAACCAGATCCAGAACAAAAACCTCATAGAATGTGCTTTTCCGATTTGAAAATCGAATTATGAGCCAAAAAATAGCTCTAAAATGAGAATGGAAACCGAATCATAGCTGAAACCGAAACCGACATCGAACCCGGAAGAGGGATTCAACTCGGAAACAAACTTCTCGAAAGAGCAAGTAAAATCCGAATTGGAAGAAGAAACCAGAACCAGAAAAAAACCTCATGGAAACTGCTTTCCCGCTGTGAAAATCGATTTATGATCCAAAAACATGCTCGAAAATAAGGATGGAAACCGAAACTTAACAGAAACCACAACCAAATTCGAACCCGGAAGTGGGATTCGAACTCGGAAACAAATTCCTTACAGGAAGTAGAAAGCAAAACCACAACAAAATGTCAACAGAAATCCTAATAGGGAGTGGAAATCCAAATATGAACTGAAAAAAGTTCGAAAACAAGAGTGGAAACGGAAAACAAACAGAGCCAGACGCTGAACTCTAAACCGGAAGTGGAATTCGAAACAGCAAATAAAATCTGAATTGGAAGAAGAAACCAGAACCAGAACTAAAACCACATGAAAACTGCTTTCCCGATGTGAAAATCGATTTATGATCTGAAAAAATAGCTCTAAAATGAGAATGGAAACCGAAACTTAACTGAAACTGAAACTGAATTCGAACCCGGAAGTGGGACTCGAACTCAGAAACAAACTTCGTACGGGAAGTACAAATCAAAACCAGAACAAAAACGTCAACAAAACTCCTGTCGGGAAGTGGAAATCGAAATATGACCCGAAAAAAACTTCCAAAACAAGATTGGAAAAGGAAAACAAACAGTGACAGACGTTGAACAACAACACGGAAGTGGAATTCGAAACAGCAAAGTAAATCCGAATTGGAAGTAGGAACCAGAACCAGAACAAAATCCTCATGGAAACTGCTTTCCCGATGTGAAAATCGATTTATGATCCGAAAAATGACTCTAAAACGTGAATGGACCCAAAACTATACTGAAACCCAAACCGAACTCGAAACCGGAAGTGGGATTCAAAAGCACAAACAAACTCAATATGAGAAATAGAAATCAAAACAAGAACAAAAATGTCAACAGAAATCATAATTAGAAGTGGAAAGCCAAATATGAACCGAAAAGACATCCAAAACAAGAGAGCAAACGGAAAACAAACAGAGAAAGAGGCCGACCTCCAAACCGGAAGTGGAATGCAAAACAGCAAATAAAATCCGAATTGGAAGAAGAAACGAGAACCAGATCAAAAACCTCATGGAAATTGCTTTCCCGATGTGAAAATCGATTTATGATCCAAAAAAACAGCTCTAAAATGAGAATGGAAACCGAAACTTAACTGAAACCGAAACCGAATTCGAACCCGGAAGTAGGATACCGACTTGGAAATAAACTTCTTACAGGAAGTAGAAATCAAAACTAGAACAAAAACGTCAACAGAAATGCTGTCGGGAAGTTGAAATCCAAATATGGAAGGAAAAAACTCCCAAAACAAGAGTGGAAATGGAAAACAAACAGAGACAAGACGCTGAACTCCAATCCGGAAGTGGAATTCGAAATAGTAAATAAAAACGCAATTGGAAGGAGAAACGAGAACCAGAAAAAAACCTCATGGAAACTGCTTTCCCAATGTGCAAATCGATTTATGATCTGAAAAAATAGCTCTAAAATAAAAATGGAAAACGAAACTTAACTGAAACCAAAACCGAATTCGAACCTGGAAGTTGGATTCGAAAGCACAAACAAACTCAATATGAGAAATAGAAATCAAAACCAGAACAAAAATGTCAACAGAAATCATAATAGGAAGTGGAAATCCAAATATGAATCGAAAAGACTTCCAAAACAAGAGTGGAAATGGAAAACAAACAGAGACATGGACCAAAATCCAAACCGGAATTGGAATTCAAAACAACAAATAAAATCTGAAATGGAAGGAGAAACCAAACCAGAACAGAAACCTCATGGAATGTGCTTTCCCGATGTGAATATCGATTTATGATCCAAAAACATGCTCGAAAATAAGGATGGAAACCGAAACTTAACAGAAACCACAACCAAATTCGAACCGGAAGTGGGATTAGAACTCGGAAACAAACTCCTTACTGGAAGTAGAAAGCAAAACCAGAACAAAAATATCAACATAAATCCTAATAGGAAGTGGAAATCCAAATATGACCCGAGAAAACTTCCAAAATAAGAGTGGAAACGGAAAACAAACAGAGACAGACACTGAACTCTAAACCGGAAGTGGACTTCGAAACAGCAAATAAAATCCGAATTGGAAGGAGAAACCCAAAAACAGAACCAAAACATCATGGAAACTGCTTTCCCGATGTGAAAATCCATTTATGATCTAAAAATATAGCTCTATAATGAAAATGGAATCCGAAACTTAACTGAAACCAAAACCGAATTAAAACCTGGAAGTGGGATTCGAAAGCACAAGCGAACTCAATAGGAGAAATTGAAATCAAAACCAGAACAAAAATGTCAACAGAAATCATGATAGGAAGTGGAAATCCAAATATGAATCGAAAAGACTTCCAAAACAAGAGTGGAAATGGAAAACAAACAGAGACAGGGACCCAACTCCAAACCGGAAGTGGAATTCGAAACAGCAAATAAAATCTGAAATGGAAGGAGAAACCAGATCCAGAACAAAAACCTCATAGAATGTGCTTTTCCGATTTGAAAATCGAATTATGAGCCAAAAAATAGCTCTAAAATGAGAATGGAAACCGAATCATAGCTGAAACCGAAACCGACATCGAACCCGGAAGAGGGATTCAACTCGGAAACAAACTTCTCGAAAGAGCAAGTAAAATCCGAATTGGAAGAAGAAACCAGAACCAGAAAAAAACCTCATGGAAACTGCTTTCCCGCTGTGAAAATCGATTTATGATCCAAAAACATGCTCGAAAATAAGGATGGAAACCGAAACTTAACAGAAACCACAACCAAATTCGAACCCGGAAGTGGGATTCGAACTCGGAAACAAATTCCTTACAGGAAGTAGAAAGCAAAACCACAACAAAATGTCAACAGAAATCCTAATAGGGAGTGGAAATCCAAATATGAACTGAAAAAAGTTCGAAAACAAGAGTGGAAACGGAAAACAAACAGAGCCAGACGCTGAACTCTAAACCGGAAGTGGAATTCGAAACAGCAAATAAAATCTGAATTGGAAGAAGAAACCAGAACCAGAACTAAAACCACATGAAAACTGCTTTCCCGATGTGAAAATCGATTTATGATCTGAAAAAATAGCTCTAAAATGAGAATGGAAACCGAAACTTAACTGAAACTGAAACTGAATTCGAACCCGGAAGTGGGACTCGAACTCAGAAACAAACTTCGTACGGGAAGTACAAATCAAAACCAGAACAAAAACGTCAACAAAACTCCTGTCGGGAAGTGGAAATCGAAATATGACCCGAAAAAACTTCCAAAACAAGATTGGAAAAGGAAAACAAACAGTGACAGACGTTGAACAACAACACGGAAGTGGAATTCGAAACAGCAAAGTAAATCCGAATTGGAAGTAGGAACCAGAACCAGAACAAAATCCTCATGGAAACTGCTTTCCCGATGTGAAAATCGATTTATGATCCGAAAAATGACTCTAAAACGTGAATGGACCCAAACTATACTGAAACCCAAACCGAACTCGAAACCGGAAGTGGGATTCAAAAGCACAAACAAACTCAATATGAGAAATAGAAATCAAAACAAGAACAAAAATGTCAACAGAAATCATAATTAGAAGTGGAAAGCCAAATATGAACCGAAAAGACATCCAAAACAAGAGAGCAAACGGAAAACAAACAGAGAAAGAGGCCGACCTCCAAACCGGAAGTGGAATGCAAAACAGCAAATAAAATCCGAATTGGAAGAAGAAACGAGAACCAGATCAAAAACCTCATGGAAATTGCTTTCCCGATGTGAAAATCGATTTATGATCCAAAAAAACAGCTCTAAAATGAGAATGGAAACCGAAACTTAACTGAAACCGAAACCGAATTCGAACCCGGAAGTAGGATACCGACTTGGAAATAAACTTCTTACAGGAAGTAGAAATCAAAACTAGAACAAAAACGTCAACAGAAATGCTGTCGGGAAGTTGAAATCCAAATATGGAAGGAAAAAACTCCCAAAACAAGAGTGGAAATGGAAAACAAACAGAGACAAGACGCTGAACTCCAATCCGGAAGTGGAATTCGAAATAGTAAATAAAAACGCAATTGGAAGGAGAAACGAGAACCAGAAAAAAACCTCATGGAAACTGCTTTCCCAATGTGCAAATCGATTTATGATCTGAAAAAATAGCTCTAAAATAAAAATGGAAAACGAAACTTAACTGAAACCAAAACCGAATTCGAACCTGGAAGTTGGATTCGAAAGCACAAACAAACTCAATATGAGAAATAGAAATCAAAACCAGAACAAAAATGTCAACAGAAATCATAATAGGAAGTGGAAATCCAAATATGAATCGAAAAGACTTCCAAAACAAGAGTGGAAATGGAAAACAAACAGAGACATGGACCAAAATCCAAACCGGAATTGGAATTCAAAACAACAAATAAAATCTGAAATGGAAGGAGAAACCAAACCAGAACAGAAACCTCATGGAATGTGCTTTCCCGATGTGACTATCGATTTATGATCCAAAAACATGCTCGAAAATAAGGATGGAAACCGAAACTTAACAGAAACCACAACCAAATTCGAACCCGGAAGTGGGATTAGAACTCGGAAACAAACTCCTTACTGGAAGTAGAAAGCAAAACCAGAACAAAAATATCAACATAAATCCTAATAGGAAGTGGAAATCCAAATATGACCCGAGAAAACTTCCAAAATAAGAGTGGAAACGGAAAACAAACAGAGACAGACACTGAACTCTAAACCGGAAGTGGACTTCGAAACAGCAAATAAAATCCGAATTGGAAGGAGAAACCCAAAACAGAACCAAAACATCATGGAAACTGCTTTCCCGATGTGAAAATCCATTTATGATCTAAAAATATAGCTCTATAATGAAAATGGAATCCGAAACTTAACTGAAACCAAAACCGAATTAAAACCTGGAAGTGGGATTCGAAAGCACAAGCGAACTCAATAGGAGAAATTGAAATCAAAACCAGAACAAAAATGTCAACAGAAATCATGATAGGAAGTGGAAATCCAAATATGAATCGAAAAGACTTCCAAAACAAGAGTGGAAATGGAAAACAAACAGAGACAGGGACCCAACTCCAAACCGGAAGTGGAATTCGAAACAGCAAATAAAATCTGAAATGGAAGGAGAAACCAGATCCAGAACAAAAACCTCATAGAATGTGCTTTTCCGATTTGAAAATCGAATTATGAGCCAAAAAATAGCTCTAAAATGAGAATGGAAACCGAATCATAGCTGAAACCGAAACCGACATCGAACCCGGAAGAGGGATTCAACTCGGAAACAAACTTCTCGAAAGAGCAAGTAAAATCCGAATTGGAAGAAGAAACCAGAACCAGAAAAAAACCTCATGGAAACTGCTTTCCCGCTGTGAAAATCGATTTATGATCCAAAAACATGCTCGAAAATAAGGATGGAAACCGAAACTTAACAGAAACCACAACCAAATTCGAACCCGGAAGTGGGATTCGAACTCGGAAACAAATTCCTTACAGGAAGTAGAAAGCAAAACCACAACAAAATGTCAACAGAAATCCTAATAGGGAGTGGAAATCCAAATATGAACTGAAAAAAGTTCGAAAACAAGAGTGGAAACGGAAAACAAACAGAGCCAGACGCTGAACTCTAAACCGGAAGTGGAATTCGAAACAGCAAATAAAATCTGAATTGGAAGAAGAAACCAGAACCAGAACTAAAACCACATGAAAACTGCTTTCCCGATGTGAAAATCGATTTATGATCTGAAAAAATAGCTCTAAAATGAGAATGGAAACCGAAACTTAACTGAAACTGAAACTGAATTCGAACCCGGAAGTGGGACTCGAACTCAGAAACAAACTTCGTACAGGAAGTACAAATCAAAACCAGAACAAAAACGTCAACAAAACTCCTGTCGGGAAGTGGAAATCGAAATATGACCCGAAAAAACTTCCAAAACAAGATTGGAAAAGGAAAACAAACAGTGACAGACGTTGAACAACAACACGGAAGTGGAATTCGAAACAGCAAAGTAAATCCGAATTGGAAGTAGGAACCAGAACCAGAACAAAATCCTCATGGAAACTGCTTTCCCGATGTGAAAATCGATTTATGATCCGAAAAATGACTCTAAAACGTGAATGGACCCAAACTATACTGAAACCCAAACCGAACTCGAAACCGGAAGTGGGATTCAAAAGCACAAACAAACTCAATATGAGAAATAGAAATCAAAACAAGAACAAAAATGTCAACAGAAATCATAATTAGAAGTGGAAAGCCAAATATGAACCGAAAAGACATCCAAAACAAGAGAGCAAACGGAAAACAAACAGAGAAAGAGGCCGACCTCCAAACCGGAAGTGGAATGCAAAACAGCAAATAAAATCCGAATTGGAAGAAGAAACGAGAACCAGATCAAAAACCTCATGGAAATTGCTTTCCCGATGTGAAAATCGATTTATGATCCAAAAAAACAGCTCTAAAATGAGAATGGAAACCGAAACTTAACTGAAACCGAAACCGAATTCGAACCCGGAAGTAGGATACCGACTTGGAAATAAACTTCTTACAGGAAGTAGAAATCAAAACTAGAACAAAAACGTCAACAGAAATGCTGTCGGGAAGTTGAAATCCAAATATGGAAGGAAAAAACTCCCAAAACAAGAGTGGAAATGGAAAACAAACAGAGACAAGACGCTGAACTCCAATCCGGAAGTGGAATTCGAAATAGTAAATAAAAACGCAATTGGAAGGAGAAACGAGAACCAGAAAAAAACCTCATGGAAACTGCTTTCCCAATGTGCAAATCGATTTATGATCTGAAAAAATAGCTCTAAAATAAAAATGGAAAACGAAACTTAACTGAAACCAAAACCGAATTCGAACCTGGAAGTTGGATTCGAAAGCACAAACAAACTCAATATGAGAAATAGAAATCAAAACCAGAACAAAAATGTCAACAGAAATCATAATAGGAAGTGGAAATCCAAATATGAATCGAAAAGACTTCCAAAACAAGAGTGGAAATGGAAAACAAACAGAGACATGGACCAAAATCCAAACCGGAATTGGAATTCAAAACAACAATAAAATCTGAAATGGAAGGAGAAACCAAACCAGAACAGAAACCTCATGGAATGTGCTTTCCCGATGTGACTATCGATTTATGATCCAAAAACATGCTCGAAAATAAGGATGGAAACCGAAACTTAACAGAAACCACAACCAAATTCGAACCCGGAAGTGGGATTAGAACTCGGAAACAAACTCCTTACTGGAAGTAGAAAGCAAAACCAGAACAAAAATATCAACATAAATCCTAATAGGAAGTGGAAATCCAAATATGACCCGAGAAAACTTCCAAAATAAGAGTGGAAACGGAAAACAAACAGAGACAGACACTGAACTCTAAACCGGAAGTAGACTTCGAAACAGCAAATAAAATCCGAATTGGAAGGAGAAACCCAAAACAGAACCAAAACATCATGGAAACTGCTTTCCCGATGTGAAAATCCATTTATGATCTAAAAATATAGCTCTATAATGAAAATGGAATCCGAAACTTAACTGAAACCAAAACCGAATTAAAACCTGGAAGTGGGATTCGAAAGCACAAGCGAACTCAATAGGAGAAATTGAAATCAAAACCAGAACAAAAATGTCAACAGAAATCATGATAGGAAGTGGAAATCCAAATATGAATCGAAAAGACTTCCAAAACAAGAGTGGAAATGGAAAACAAACAGAGACAGGGACCCAACTCCAAACCGGAAGTGGAATTCGAAACAGCAAATAAAATCTGAAATGGAAGGAGAAACCAGATCCAGAACAAAAACCTCATAGAATGTGCTTTTCCGATTTGAAAATCGAATTATGAGCCAAAAAATAGCTCTAAAATGAGAATGGAAACCGAATCATAGCTGAAACCGAAACCGACATCGAACCCGGAAGAGGGATTCAACTCGGAAACAAACTTCTCGAAAGAGCAAGTAAAATCCGAATTGGAAGAAGAAACCAGAACCAGAAAAAAACCTCATGGAAACTGCTTTCCCGCTGTGAAAATCGATTTATGATCCAAAAACATGCTCGAAAATAAGGATGGAAACCGAAACTTAACAGAAACCACAACCAAATTCGAACCCGGAAGTGGGATTCGAACTCGGAAACAAATTCCTTACAGGAAGTAGAAAGCAAAACCACAACAAAATGTCAACAGAAATCCTAATAGGGAGTGGAAATCCAAATATGAACTGAAAAAAGTTCGAAAACAAGAGTGGAAACGGAAAACAAACAGAGCCAGACGCTGAACTCTAAACCGGAAGTGGAATTCGAAACAGCAAATAAAATCTGAATTGGAAGAAGAAACCAGAACCAGAACTAAAACCACATGAAAACTGCTTTCCCGATGTGAAAATCGATTTATGATCTGAAAAAATAGCTCTAAAATGAGAATGGAAACCGAAACTTAACTGAAACTGAAACTGAATTCGAACCCGGAAGTGGGACTCGAACTCAGAAACAAACTTCGTACGGGAAGTACAAATCAAAACCAGAACAAAAACGTCAACAAAACTCCTGTCGGGAAGTGGAAATCGAAATATGACCCGAAAAAACTTCCAAAACAAGATTGGAAAAGGAAAACAAACAGTGACAGACGTTGAACAACAACACGGAAGTGGAATTCGAAACAGCAAAGTAAATCCGAATTGGAAGTAGGAACCAGAACCAGAACAAAATCCTCATGGAAACTGCTTTCCGATGTGAAAATCGATTTATGATCCGAAAAATGACTCTAAAACGTGAATGGACCCAAACTATACTGAAACCCAAACCGAACTCGAAACCGGAAGTGGGATTCAAAAGCACAAACAAACTCAATATGAGAAATAGAAATCAAAACAAGAACAAAAATGTCAACAGAAATCATAATTAGAAGTGGAAAGCCAAATATGAACCGAAAAGACATCCAAAACAAGAGAGCAAACGGAAAACAAACAGAGAAAGAGGCCGACCTCCAAACCGGAAGTGGAATGCAAAACAGCAAATAAAATCCGAATTGGAAGAAGAAACGAGAACCAGATCAAAAACCTCATGGAAATTGCTTTCCCGATGTGAAAATCGATTTATGATCCAAAAAAACAGCTCTAAAATGAGAATGGAAACCGAAACTTAACTGAAACCGAAACCGAATTCGAACCCGGAAGTAGGATACCGACTTGGAAATAAACTTCTTACAGGAAGTAGAAATCAAAACTAGAACAAAAACGTCAACAGAAATGCTGTCGGGAAGTTGAAATCCAAATATGGAAGGAAAAAACTCCCAAAACAAGAGTGGAAATGGAAAACAAACAGAGACAAGACGCTGAACTCCAATCCGGAAGTGGAATTCGAAATAGTAAATAAAAACGCAATTGGAAGGAGAAACGAGAACCAGAAAAAAACCTCATGGAAACTGCTTTCCCAATGTGCAAATCGATTTATGATCTGAAAAAATAGCTCTAAAATAAAAATGGAAAACGAAACTTAACTGAAACCAAAACCGAATTCGAACCTGGAAGTTGGATTCGAAAGCACAAACAAACTCAATATGAGAAATAGAAATCAAAACCAGAACAAAAATGTCAACAGAAATCATAATAGGAAGTGGAAATCCAAATATGAATCGAAAAGACTTCCAAAACAAGAGTGGAAATGGAAAACAAACAGAGACATGGACCAAAATCCAAACCGGAATTGGAATTCAAAACAACAAATAAAATCTGAAATGGAAGGAGAAACCAAACCAGAACAGAAACCTCATGGAATGTGCTTTCCCGATGTGAATATCGATTTATGATCCAAAAACATGCTCGAAAATAAGGATGGAAACCGAAACTTAACAGAAACCACAACCAAATTCGAACCCGGAAGTGGGATTAGAACTCGGAAACAAACTCCTTACTGGAAGTAGAAAGCAAAACCAGAACAAAAATATCAACATAAATCCTAATAGGAAGTGGAAATCCAAATATGACCCGAGAAAACTTCCAAAATAAGAGTGGAAACGGAAAACAAACAGAGACAGACACTGAACTCTAAACCGGAAGTGGACTTCGAAACAGCAAATAAAATCCGAATTGGAAGGAGAAACCCAAAACAGAACCAAAACATCATGGAAACTGCTTTCCCGATGTGAAAATCCATTTATGATCTAAAAATATAGCTCTATAATGAAAATGGAATCCGAAACTTAACTGAAACCAAAACCGAATTAAAACCTGGAAGTGGGATTCGAAAGCACAAGCGAACTCAATAGGAGAAATTGAAATCAAAACCAGAACAAAAATGTCAACAGAAATCATGATAGGAAGTGGAAATCCAAATATGAATCGAAAAGACTTCCAAAACAAGAGTGGAAATGGAAAACAAACAGAGACAGGGACCCAACTCCAAACCGGAAGTGGAATTCGAAACAGCAAATAAAATCTGAAATGGAAGGAGAAACCAGATCCAGAACAAAAACCTCATAGAATGTGCTTTTCCGATTTGAAAATCGAATTATGAGCCAAAAAATAGCTCTAAAATGAGAATGGAAACCGAATCATAGCTGAAACCGAAACCGACATCGAACCCGGAAGAGGGATTCAACTCGGAAACAAACTTCTCGAAAGAGCAAGTAAAATCCGAATTGGAAGAAGAAACCAGAACCAGAAAAAAACCTCATGGAAACTGCTTTCCCGCTGTGAAAATCGATTTATGATCCAAAAACATGCTCGAAAATAAGGATGGAAACCGAAACTTAACAGAAACCACAACCAAATTCGAACCCGGAAGTGGGATTCGAACTCGGAAACAAATTCCTTACAGGAAGTAGAAAGCAAAACCACAACAAAATGTCAACAGAAATCCTAATAGGGAGTGGAAATCCAAATATGAACTGAAAAAAGTTCGAAAACAAGAGTGGAAACGGAAAACAAACAGAGCCAGACGCTGAACTCTAAACCGGAAGTGGAATTCGAAACAGCAAATAAAATCTGAATTGGAAGAAGAAACCAGAACCAGAACTAAAACCACATGAAAACTGCTTTCCCGATGTGAAAATCGATTTATGATCTGAAAAAATAGCTCTAAAATGAGAATGGAAACCGAAACTTAACTGAAACTGAAACTGAATTCGAACCCGGAAGTGGGACTCGAACTCAGAAACAAACTTCGTACGGGAAGTACAAATCAAAACCAGAACAAAAACGTCAACAAAACTCCTGTCGGGAAGTGGAAATCGAAATATGACCCGAAAAAACTTCCAAAACAAGATTGGAAAAGGAAAACAAACAGTGACAGACGTTGAACAACAACACGGAAGTGGAATTCGAAACAGCAAAGTAAATCCGAATTGGAAGTAGGAACCAGAACCAGAACAAAATCCTCATGGAAACTGCTTTCCCGATGTGAAAATCGATTTATGATCCGAAAAATGACTCTAAAACGTGAATGGACCCAAACTATACTGAAACCCAAACCGAACTCGAAACCGGAAGTGGGATTCAAAAGCACAAACAAACTCAATATGAGAAATAGAAATCAAAACAAGAACAAAAATGTCAACAGAAATCATAATTAGAAGTGGAAAGCCAAATATGAACCGAAAAGACATCCAAAACAAGAGAGCAAACGGAAAACAAACAGAGAAAGAGGCCGACCTCCAAACCGGAAGTGGAATGCAAAACAGCAAATAAAATCCGAATTGGAAGAAGAAACGAGAACCAGATCAAAAACCTCATGGAAATTGCTTTCCCGATGTGAAAATCGATTTATGATCCAAAAAAACAGCTCTAAAATGAGAATGGAAACCGAAACTTAACTGAAACCGAAACCGAATTCGAACCCGGAAGTAGGATACCGACTTGGAAATAAACTTCTTACAGGAAGTAGAAATCAAAACTAGAACAAAAACGTCAACAGAAATGCTGTCGGGAAGTTGAAATCCAAATATGGAAGGAAAAAACTCCCAAAACAAGAGTGGAAATGGAAAACAAACAGAGACAAGACGCTGAACTCCAATCCGGAAGTGGAATTCGAAATAGTAAATAAAAACGCAATTGGAAGGAGAAACGAGAACCAGAAAAAAACCTCATGGAAACTGCTTTCCCAATGTGCAAATCGATTTATGATCTGAAAAAATAGCTCTAAAATAAAAATGGAAAACGAAACTTAACTGAAACCAAAACCGAATTCGAACCTGGAAGTTGGATTCGAAAGCACAAACAAACTCAATATGAGAAATAGAAATCAAAACCAGAACAAAAATGTCAACAGAAATCATAATAGGAAGTGGAAATCCAAATATGAATCGAAAAGACTTCCAAAACAAGAGTGGAAATGGAAAACAAACAGAGACATGGACCAAAATCCAAACCGGAATTGGAATTCAAAACAACAAATAAAATCTGAAATGGAAGGAGAAACCAAACCAGAACAGAAACCTCATGGAATGTGCTTTCCCGATGTGAATATCGATTTATGATCCAAAAACATGCTCGAAAATAAGGATGGAAACCGAAACTTAACAGAAACCACAACCAAATTCGAACCCGGAAGTGGGATTAGAACTCGGAAACAAACTCCTTACTGGAAGTAGAAAGCAAAACCAGAACAAAAATATCAACATAAATCCTAATAGGAAGTGGAAATCCAAATATGACCCGAGAAAACTTCCAAAATAAGAGTGGAAACGGAAAACAAACAGAGACAGACACTGAACTCTAAACGGAAGTGGACTTCGAAACAGCAAATAAAATCCGAATTGGAAGGAGAAACCCAAAACAGAACCAAAACATCATGGAAACTGCTTTCCGATGTGAAAATCCATTTATGATCTAAAAATATAGCTCTATAATGAAAATGGAATCCGAAACTTAACTGAAACCAAAACCGAATTAAAACCTGGAAGTGGGATTCGAAAGCACAAGCGAACTCAATAGGAGAAATTGAAATCAAAACCAGAACAAAAATGTCAACAGAAATCATGATAGGAAGTGGAAATCCAAATATGAATCGAAAAGACTTCCAAAACAAGAGTGGAAATGGAAAACAAACAGAGACAGGGACCCAACTCCAACCGGAAGTGGAATTCGAAACAGCAAATAAAATCTGAAATGGAAGGAGAAACCAGATCCAGAACAAAAACCTCATAGAATGTGCTTTTCCGATTTGAAAATCGAATTATGAGCCAAAAAATAGCTCTAAAATGAGAATGGAAACCGAATCATAGCTGAAACCGAAACCGACATCGAACCCGGAAGAGGGATTCAACTCGGAAACAAACTTCTCGAAAGAGCAAGTAAAATCCGAATTGGAAGAAGAAACCAGAACCAGAAAAAAACCTCATGGAAACTGCTTTCCCGCTGTGAAAATCGATTTATGATCCAAAAACATGCTCGAAAATAAGGATGGAAACCGAAACTTAACAGAAACCACAACCAAATTCGAACCCGGAAGTGGGATTCGAACTCGGAAACAAATTCCTTACAGGAAGTAGAAAGCAAAACCACAACAAAATGTCAACAGAAATCCTAATAGGGAGTGGAAATCCAAATATGAACTGAAAAAAGTTCGAAAACAAGAGTGGAAACGGAAAACAAACAGAGCCAGACGCTGAACTCTAAACCGGAAGTGGAATTCGAAACAGCAAATAAAATCTGAATTGGAAGAAGAAACCAGAACCAGAACTAAAACCACATGAAAACTGCTTTCCCGATGTGAAAATCGATTTATGATCTGAAAAAATAGCTCTAAAATGAGAATGGAAACCGAAACTTAACTGAAACTGAAACTGAATTCGAACCCGGAAGTGGGACTCGAACTCAGAAACAAACTTCGTACGGGAAGTACAAATCAAAACCAGAACAAAAACGTCAACAAAACTCCTGTCGGGAAGTGGAAATCGAAATATGACCCGAAAAAACTTCCAAAACAAGATTGGAAAAGGAAAACAAACAGTGACAGACGTTGAACAACAACACGGAAGTGGAATTCGAAACAGCAAAGTAAATCCGAATTGGAAGTAGGAACCAGAACCAGAACAAAATCCTCATGGAAACTGCTTTCCCGATGTGAAAATCGATTTATGATCCGAAAAATGACTCTAAAACGTGAATGGACCCAAACTATACTGAAACCCAAACCGAACTCGAAACCGGAAGTGGGATTCAAAAGCACAAACAAACTCAATATGAGAAATAGAAATCAAAACAAGAACAAAAATGTCAACAGAAATCATAATTAGAAGTGGAAAGCCAAATATGAACCGAAAAGACATCCAAAACAAGAGAGCAAACGGAAAACAAACAGAGAAAGAGGCCGACCTCCAAACCGGAAGTGGAATGCAAAACAGCAAATAAAATCCGAATTGGAAGAAGAAACGAGAACCAGATCAAAAACCTCATGGAAATTGCTTTCCGATGTGAAAATCGATTTATGATCCAAAAAAACAGCTCTAAAATGAGAATGGAAACCGAAACTTAACTGAAACCGAAACCGAATTCGAACCCGGAAGTAGGATACCGACTTGGAAATAAACTTCTTACAGGAAGTAGAAATCAAAACTAGAACAAAAACGTCAACAGAAATGCTGTCGGGAAGTTGAAATCCAAATATGGAAGGAAAAAACTCCCAAAACAAGAGTGGAAATGGAAAACAAACAGAGACAAGACGCTGAACTCCAATCCGGAAGTGGAATTCGAAATAGTAAATAAAAACGCAATTGGAAGGAGAAACGAGAACCAGAAAAAAACCTCATGGAAACTGCTTTCCCAATGTGCAAATCGATTTATGATCTGAAAAAATAGCTCTAAAATAAAAATGGAAAACGAAACTTAACTGAAACCAAAACCGAATTCGAACCTGGAAGTTGGATTCGAAAGCACAAACAAACTCAATATGAGAAATAGAAATCAAAACCAGAACAAAAATGTCAACAGAAATCATAATAGGAAGTGGAAATCCAAATATGAATCGAAAAGACTTCCAAAACAAGAGTGGAAATGGAAAACAAACAGAGACATGGACCAAAATCCAAACCGGAATTGGAATTCAAAACAACAAATAAAATCTGAAATGGAAGGAGAAACCAAACCAGAACAGAAACCTCATGGAATGTGCTTTCCCGATGTGACTATCGATTTATGATCCAAAAACATGCTCGAAAATAAGGATGGAAACCGAAACTTAACAGAAACCACAACCAAATTCGAACCCGGAAGTGGGATTAGAACTCGGAAACAAACTCCTTACTGGAAGTAGAAAGCAAAACCAGAACAAAAATATCAACATAAATCCTAATAGGAAGTGGAAATCCAAATATGACCCGAGAAAACTTCCAAAATAAGAGTGGAAACGGAAAACAAACAGAGACAGACACTGAACTCTAAACCGGAAGTGGACTTCGAAACAGCAAATAAAATCCGAATTGGAAGGAGAAACCCAAAACAGAACCAAAACATCATGGAAACTGCTTTCCCGATGTGAAAATCCATTTATGATCTAAAAATATAGCTCTATAATGAAAATGGAATCCGAAACTTAACTGAAACCAAAACCGAATTAAAACCTGGAAGTGGGATTCGAAAGCACAAGCGAACTCAATAGGAGAAATTGAAATCAAAACCAGAACAAAAATGTCAACAGAAATCATGATAGGAAGTGGAAATCCAAATATGAATCGAAAAGACTTCCAAAACAAGAGTGGAAATGGAAAACAAACAGAGACAGGGACCCAACTCCAAACCGGAAGTGGAATTCGAAACAGCAAATAAAATCTGAAATGGAAGGAGAAACCAGATCCAGAACAAAAACCTCATAGAATGTGCTTTTCCGATTTGAAAATCGAATTATGAGCCAAAAAATAGCTCTAAAATGAGAATGGAAACCGAATCATAGCTGAAACCGAAACCGACATCGAACCCGGAAGAGGGATTCAACTCGGAAACAAACTTCTCGAAAGAGCAAGTAAAATCCGAATTGGAAGAAGAAACCAGAACCAGAAAAAAAACCTCATGGAAACTGCTTTCCCGCTGTGAAAATCGATTTATGATCCAAAAACATGCTCGAAAATAAGGATGGAAACCGAAACTTAACAGAAACCACAACCAAATTCGAACCCGGAAGTGGGATTCGAACTCGGAAACAAATTCCTTACAGGAAGTAGAAAGCAAAACCACAACAAAATGTCAACAGAAATCCTAATAGGGAGTGGAAATCCAAATATGAACTGAAAAAAGTTCGAAAACAAGAGTGGAAACGGAAAACAAACAGAGCCAGACGCTGAACTCTAAACCGGAAGTGGAATTCGAAACAGCAAATAAAATCTGAATTGGAAGAAGAAACCAGAACCAGAACTAAAACCACATGAAAACTGCTTTCCCGATGTGAAAATCGATTTATGATCTGAAAAAATAGCTCTAAAATGAGAATGGAAACCGAAACTTAACTGAAACTGAAACTGAATTCGAACCCGGAAGTGGGACTCGAACTCAGAAACAAACTTCGTACGGGAAGTACAAATCAAAACCAGAACAAAAACGTCAACAAAACTCCTGTCGGGAAGTGGAAATCGAAATATGACCCGAAAAAACTTCCAAAACAAGATTGGAAAAGGAAAACAAACAGTGACAGACGTTGAACAACAACACGGAAGTGGAATTCGAAACAGCAAAGTAAATCCGAATTGGAAGTAGGAACCAGAACCAGAACAAAATCCTCATGGAAACTGCTTTCCCGATGTGAAAATCGATTTATGATCCGAAAAATGACTCTAAAACGTGAATGGACCCAAACTATACTGAAACCCAAACCGAACTCGAAACCGGAAGTGGGATTCAAAAGCACAAACAAACTCAATATGAGAAATAGAAATCAAAACAAGAACAAAAATGTCAACAGAAATCATAATTAGAAGTGGAAAGCCAAATATGAACCGAAAAGACATCCAAAACAAGAGAGCAAACGGAAAACAAACAGAGAAAGAGGCCGACCTCCAAACCGGAAGTGGAATGCAAAACAGCAAATAAAATCCGAATTGGAAGAAGAAACGAGAACCAGATCAAAAACCTCATGGAAATTGCTTTCCCGATGTGAAAATCGATTTATGATCCAAAAAAACAGCTCTAAAATGAGAATGGAAACCGAAACTTAACTGAAACCGAAACCGAATTCGAACCCGGAAGTAGGATACCGACTTGGAAATAAACTTCTTACAGGAAGTAGAAATCAAAACTAGAACAAAAACGTCAACAGAAATGCTGTCGGGAAGTTGAAATCCAAATATGGAAGGAAAAAACTCCCAAAACAAGAGTGGAAATGGAAAACAAACAGAGACAAGACGCTGAACTCCAATCCGGAAGTGGAATTCGAAATAGTAAATAAAAACGCAATTGGAAGGAGAAACGAGAACCAGAAAAAAACCTCATGGAAACTGCTTTCCCAATGTGCAAATCGATTTATGATCTGAAAAAATAGCTCTAAAATAAAAATGGAAAACGAAACTTAACTGAAACCAAAACCGAATTCGAACCTGGAAGTTGGATTCGAAAGCACAAACAAACTCAATATGAGAAATAGAAATCAAAACCAGAACAAAAATGTCAACAGAAATCATAATAGGAAGTGGAAATCCAAATATGAATCGAAAAGACTTCCAAAACAAGAGTGGAAATGGAAAACAAACAGAGACATGGACCAAAATCCAAACCGGAATTGGAATTCAAAACAACAAATAAAATCTGAAATGGAAGGAGAAACCAAACCAGAACAGAAACCTCATGGAATGTGCTTTCCCGATGTGAATATCGATTTATGATCCAAAAACATGCTCGAAAATAAGGATGGAAACCGAAACTTAACAGAAACCACAACCAAATTCGAACCCGGAAGTGGGATTAGAACTCGGAAACAAACTCCTTACTGGAAGTAGAAAGCAAAACCAGAACAAAAATATCAACATAAATCCTAATAGGAAGTGGAAATCCAAATATGACCCGAGAAAACTTCCAAAATAAGAGTGGAAACGGAAAACAAACAGAGACAGACACTGAACTCTAAACCGGAAGTGGACTTCGAAACAGCAAATAAAATCCGAATTGGAAGGAGAAACCCAAAACAGAACCAAAACATCATGGGAAACTGCTTTCCCGATGTGAAAATCCATTTATGATCTAAAAATATAGCTCTATAATGAAAATGGAATCCGAAACTTAACTGAAACCAAAACCGAATTAAAACCTGGAAGTGGGATTCGAAAGCACAAGCGAACTCAATAGGAGAAATTGAAATCAAAA
>NW_025959525.1:0-48280 GCF_023159225.1 Perognathus longimembris pacificus | reverse complement strand
GGAAAACAAACAGAGACAGACACTGAACTCTAAACCGGAAGTGGACTTCGAAACAGCAAATAAAATCCGAATTGGAAGGAGAAACCCAAAACAGAACCAAAACATCATGGAAACTGCTTTCCCGATGTGAAAATCCATTTATGATCTAAAAATATAGCTCTATAATGAAAATGGAATCCGAAACTTAACTGAAACCAAAACCGAATTAAAACCTGGAAGTGGGATTCGAAAGCACAAGCGAACTCAATAGGAGAAATTGAAATCAAAACCAGAACAAAAATGTCAACAGAAATCATGATAGGAAGTGGAAATCCAAATATGAATCGAAAAGACTTCCAAAACAAGAGTGGAAATGGAAAACAAACAGAGACAGGGACCCAACTCCAAACCGGAAGTGGAATTCGAAACAGCAAATAAAATCTGAAATGGAAGGAGAAACCAGATCCAGAACAAAAACCTCATAGAATGTGCTTTTCCGATTTGAAAATCGAATTATGAGCCAAAAAATAGCTCTAAAATGAGAATGGAAACCGAATCATAGCTGAAACCGAAACCGACATCGAACCCGGAAGAGGGATTCAACTCGGAAACAAACTTCTCGAAAGAGCAAGTAAAATCCGAATTGGAAGAAGAAACCAGAACCAGAAAAAAACCTCATGGAAACTGCTTTCCCGCTGTGAAAATCGATTTATGATCCAAAAAAAATAGCTCCAAAATGAGAATGGAAACCGAAACTTAACTGAAACCGAAAGCGAATTCGAACACGCAAGTGGGATTTGAACTCGGAAACAAACTTCTTACAGGAAGTAGAAATCAAAACCAGAACAAAAACTTCAAAAAACTCCTTTCGGGAAGTGGAAATCCAAATATGAACCGAACAAGAGTGGAAACGGAAAACAGAGACAGATTCCGAAATCCAAACTGGAACTGGAGTTAGGAACAGCATATAAAACCCGAATTAGAAGGAGCAACCAGAACCAGAAAAAAAAAAACCTCATGGATACTGCTTTACCAAAGTGAAAATCGATTTATGATCCGAAAAAAATGCTCGAAAATGAGAATGGAAACCAAAACTTAACTGAAACCGCACCCGAATTCGAACCCGGAAGTGGGATTCGAACTCGGAAACAAATTCCTTACAGGAAGTAGAAAACCACAACAAAATGTCAACAGAAATCCTAATAGGGAGTGGAAATCCAAATATGAACTGAAAAAAGTTCGAAAACAAGAGTGGAAACGGAAAACAAACAGAGCCAGACGCTGAACTCTAAACCGGAAGTGGAATTCGAAACAGCAAATAAAATCTGAATTGGAAGAAGAAACCAGAACCAGAACTAAAACCACATGAAAACTGCTTTCCCGATGTGAAAATCGATTTATGATCTGAAAAAATAGCTCTAAAATGAGAATGGAAACCGAAACTTAACTGAAACTGAAACTGAATTCGAACCCGGAAGTGGGACTCGAACTCAGAAACAAACTTCGTACGGGAAGTACAAATCAAAACCAGAACAAAAACGTCAACAAAACTCCTGTCGGGAAGTGGAAATCGAAATATGACCCGAAAAAAACTTCCAAAACAAGATTGGAAAAGGAAAACAAACAGTGACAGACGTTGAACAACAACACGGAAGTGGAATTCGAAACAGCAAAGTAAATCCGAATTGGAAGTAGGAACCAGAACCAGAACAAAATCCTCATGGAAACTGCTTTCCCGATGTGAAAATCGATTTATGATCCGAAAAAATGACTCTAAAACGTGAATGGACCCAAACTATACTGAAACCCAAACCGAACTCGAAACCGGAAGTGGGATTCAAAAGCACAAACAAACTCAATATGAGAAATAGAAATCAAAACAAGAACAAAAACGTCAACAGAAATCATAATTAGAAGTGGAAAGCCAAATATGAACCGAAAAGACATCCAAAACAAGAGAGCAAACGGAAAACAAACAGAGAAAGAGGCCGACCTCCAAACCGGAAGTGGAATGCAAAACAGCAAATAAAATCCGAATTGGAAGAAGAAACGAGAACCAGATCAAAAACCTCATGGAAATTGCTTTCCCGATGTGAAAATCGATTTATGATCCAAAAAAACAGCTCTAAAATGAGAATGGAAACCGAAACTTAACTGAAACCGAAACCGAATTCGAACCCGGAAGTAGGATACCGACTTGGAAATAAACTTCTTACAGGAAGTAGAAATCAAAACTAGAACAAAAACGTCAACAGAAATGCTGTCGGGAAGTTGAAATCCAAATATGGAAGGAAAAAACTCCCAAAACAAGAGTGGAAATGGAAAACAAACAGAGACAAGACGCTGAACTCCAATCCGGAAGTGGAATTCGAAATAGTAAATAAAAACGCAATTGGAAGGAGAAACGAGAACCAGAAAAAAACCTCATGGAAACTGCTTTCCCAATGTGCAAATCGATTTATGATCTGAAAAAATAGCTCTAAAATAAAAATGGAAAACGAAACTTAACTGAAACCAAAACCGAATTCGAACCTGGAAGTTGGATTCGAAAGCACAAACAAACTCAATATGAGAAATAGAAATCAAAACCAGAACAAAAATGTCAACAGAAATCATAATAGGAAGTGGAAATCCAAATATGAATCGAAAAGACTTCCAAAACAAGAGTGGAAATGGAAAACAAACAGAGACATGGACCAGAATCCAAACCGGAATTGGAATTCAAAACAACAAATAAAATCTGAAATGGAAGGAGAAACCAAACCAGAACAGAAACCTCATGGAATGTGCTTTCCCGATGTGAATATCGATTTATGATCCAAAAACATGCTCGAAAATAAGGATGGAAACCGAAACTTAACAGAAACCACAACCAAATTCGAACCCGGAAGTGGGATTAGAACTCGGAAACAAACTCCTTACTGGAAGTAGAAAGCAAAACCAGAACAAAAATATCAACATAAATCCTAATAGGAAGTGGAAATCCAAATATGACCCGAGAAAACTTCCAAAATAAGAGTGGAAACGGAAAACAAACAGAGACAGACACTGAACTCTAAACCGGAAGTGGACTTCGAAACAGCAAATAAAATCCGAATTGGAAGGAGAAACCCAAAACAGAACCAAAACATCATGGAAACTGCTTTCCCGATGTGAAAATCCATTTATGATCTAAAAATATAGCTCTATAATGAAAATGGAATCCGAAACTTAACTGAAACCAAAACCGAATTAAAACCTGGAAGTGGGATTCGAAAGCACAAGCGAACTCAATAGGAGAAATTGAAATCAAAACCAGAACAAAAATGTCAACAGAAATCATGATAGGAAGTGGAAATCCAAATATGAATCGAAAAGACTTCCAAAACAAGAGTGGAAATGGAAAACAAACAGAGACAGGGACCCAACTCCAAACCGGAAGTGGAATTCGAAACAGCAAATAAAATCTGAAATGGAAGGAGAAACCAGACCCAGAACAAAAACCTCATAGAATGTGCTTTTCCGATTTGAAAATCGAATTATGAGCCAAAAAATAGCTCTAAAATGAGAATGGAAACCGAATCATAGCTGAAACCGAAACCGACATCGAACCCGGAAGAGGGATTCAACTCGGAAACAAACTTCTCGAAAGAGCAAGTAAAATCCGAATTGGAAGAAGAAACCAGAACCAGAAAAAAACCTCATGGAAACTGCTTTCCCGCTGTGAAAATCGATTTATGATCCAAAAAAAATAGCTCCAAAATGAGAATGGAAACCGAAACTTAACTGAAACCGAAAGCGAATTCGAACACGCAAGTGGGATTTGAACTCGGAAACAAACTTCTTACAGGAAGTAGAAATCAAAACCAGAACAAAAACTTCAAAAAACTCCTTTCGGGAAGTGGAAATCCAAATATGAACCGAACAAGAGTGGAAACGGAAAACAGAGACAGATTCCGAAATCCAAACTGGAACTGGAGTTAGGAACAGCATATAAAACCCGAATTAGAAGGAGCAACCAGAACCAGAAAAAAAAAAACCTCATGGATACTGCTTTACCAAAGTGAAAATCGATTTATGATCCGAAAAAAATGCTCGAAAATGAGAATGGAAACCAAAACTTAACTGAAACCGCACCCGAATTCGAACCCGGAAGTGGGATTCGAACTCGGAAACAAATTCCTTACAGGAAGTAGAAAGCAAAACCACAACAAAATGTCAACAGAAATCCTAATAGGGAGTGGAAATCCAAATATGAACTGAAAAAAGTTCGAAAACAAGAGTGGAAACGGAAAACAAACAGAGCCAGACGCTGAACTCTAAACCGGAAGTGGAATTCGAAACAGCAAATAAAATCTGAATTGGAAGAAGAAACCAGAACCAGAACTAAAACCACATGAAAACTGCTTTCCCGATGTGAAAATCGATTTATGATCTGAAAAAATAGCTCTAAAATGAGAATGGAAACCGAAACTTAACTGAAACTGAAACTGAATTCGAACCCGGAAGTGGGACTCGAACTCAGAAACAAACTTCGTACGGGAAGTACAAATCAAAACCAGAACAAAAACGTCAACAAAACTCCTGTCGGGAAGTGGAAATCGAAATATGACCCGAAAAAACTTCCAAAACAAGATTGGAAAAGGAAAACAAACAGTGACAGACGTTGAACAACAACACGGAAGTGGAATTCGAAACAGCAAAGTAAATCCGAATTGGAAGTAGGAACCAGAACCAGAACAAAATCCTCATGGAAACTGCTTTCCCGATGTGAAAATCGATTTATGATCGAAAAAATGACTCTAAAACGTGAATGGACCCAAACTATACTGAAACCCAAACCGAACTCGAAACCGGAAGTGGGATTCAAAAGCACAAACAAACTCAATATGAGAAATAGAAATCAAAACAAGAACAAAAATGTCAACAGAAATCATAATTAGAAGTGGAAAGCCAAATATGAACCGAAAAGACATCCAAAACAAGAGAGCAAACGGAAAACAAACAGAGAAAGAGGCCGACCTCCAAACCGGAAGTGGAATGCAAAACAGCAAATAAAATCCGAATTGGAAGAAGAAACGAGAACCAGATCAAAAACCTCATGGAAATTGCTTTCCCGATGTGAAAATCGATTTATGATCCAAAAAAACAGCTCTAAAATGAGAATGGAAACCGAAACTTAACTGAAACCGAAACCGAATTCGAACCCGGAAGTAGGATACCGACTTGGAAATAAACTTCTTACAGGAAGTAGAAATCAAAACTAGAACAAAAACGTCAACAGAAATGCTGTCGGGAAGTTGAAATCCAAATATGGAAGGAAAAAACTCCCAAAACAAGAGTGGAAATGGAAAACAAACAGAGACAGACACTGAACTCTAAACCGGAAGTGGACTTCGAAACAGCAAATAAAATCCGAATTGGAAGGAGAAACCCAAAACAGAAAAAAACATCATGGAAACTGCTTTCCCGATGTGAAAATCCATTTATGATCTAAAAATATAGCTCTATAATGAAAATGGAATCCGAAACTTAACTGAAACCAAAACCGAATTAAAACCTGGAAGTGGGATTCGAAAGCACAAGCGAACTCAATAGGAGAAATTGAAATCAAAACCAGAACAAAAATGTCAACAGAAATCATGATAGGAAGTGGAAATCCAAATATGAATCGAAAAGACTTCCAAAACAAGAGTGGAAATGGAAAACAAACAGAGACAGGGACCCAACTCCAAACCGGAAGTGGAATTCGAAACAGCAAATAAAATCTGAAATGGAAGGAGAAACCAGATCCAGAACAAAAACCTCATAGAATGTGCTTTTCCGATTTGAAAATCGAATTATGAGCCAAAAAATAGCTCTAAAATGAGAATGGAAACCGAATCATAGCTGAAACCGAAACCGACATCGAACCCGGAAGAGGGATTCAACTCGGAAACAAACTTCTCGAAAGAGCAAGTAAAATCCGAATTGGAAGAAGAAACCAGAACCAGAAAAAAACCTCATGGAAACTGCTTTCCCGCTGTGAAAATCGATTTATGATCCAAAAAAAAATAGCTCCAAAATGAGAATGGAAACCGAAACTTAACTGAAACCGAAAGCGAATTCGAACACGCAAGTGGGATTTGAACTCGGAAACAAACTTCTTACAGGAAGTAGAAATCAAAACCAGAACAAAAACTTCAAAAAACTCCTTTCGGGAAGTGGAAATCCAAATATGAACCGAACAAGAGTGGAAACGGAAAACAGAGACAGATTCCGAAATCCAAACTGGAACTGGAGTTAGGAACAGCATATAAAACCCGAATTAGAAGGAGCAACCAGAACCAGAAAAAAAAAAACCTCATGGATACTGCTTTACCAAAGTGAAAATCGATTTATGATCCGAAAAAAATGCTCGAAAATGAGAATGGAAACCAAAACTTAACTGAAACCGCACCCGAATTCGAACCCGGAAGTGGGATTCGAACTCGGAAACAAATTCCTTACAGGAAGTAGAAAGCAAAACCACAACAAAATGTCAACAGAAATCCTAATAGGGAGTGGAAATCCAAATATGAACTGAAAAAAGTTCGAAAACAAGAGTGGAAACGGAAAACAAACAGAGCCAGACGCTGAACTCTAAACCGGAAGTGGAATTCGAAACAGCAAATAAAATCTGAATTGGAAGAAGAAACCAGAACCAGAACTAAAACCACATGAAAACTGCTTTCCCGATGTGAAAATCGATTTATGATCTGAAAAAATAGCTCTAAAATGAGAATGGAAACCGAAACTTAACTGAAACTGAAACTGAATTCGAACCCGGAAGTGGGACTCGAACTCAGAAACAAACTTCGTACGGGAAGTACAAATCAAAACCAGAACAAAAACGTCAACAAAACTCCTGTCGGGAAGTGGAAATCGAAATATGACCCGAAAAAACTTCCAAAACAAGATTGGAAAAGGAAAACAAACAGTGACAGACGTTGAACAACAACACGGAAGTGGAATTCGAAACAGCAAAGTAAATCCGAATTGGAAGTAGGAACCAGAACCAGAACAAAATCCTCATGGAAACTGCTTTCCCGATGTGAAAATCGATTTATGATCCGAAAAATGACTCTAAAACGTGAATGGACCCAAACTATACTGAAACCCAAACCGAACTCGAAACCGGAAGTGGGATTCAAAAGCACAAACAAACTCAATATGAGAAATAGAAATCAAAACAAGAACAAAAATGTCAACAGAAATCATAATTAGAAGTGGAAAGCCAAATATGAACCGAAAAGACATCCAAAACAAGAGAGCAAACGGAAAACAAACAGAGAAAGAGGCCGACCTCCAAACCGGAAGTGGAATGCAAAACAGCAAATAAAATCCGAATTGGAAGAAGAAACGAGAACCAGATCAAAAACCTCATGGAAATTGCTTTCCCGATGTGAAAATCGATTTATGATCCAAAAAAACAGCTCTAAAATGAGAATGGAAACCGAAACTTAACTGAAACCGAAACCGAATTCGAACCCGGAAGTAGGATACCGACTTGGAAATAAACTTCTTACAGGAAGTAGAAATCAAAACTAGAACAAAAACGTCAACAGAAATGCTGTCGGGAAGTTGAAATCCAAATATGGAAGGAAAAAACTCCCAAAACAAGAGTGGAAATGGAAAACAAACAGAGACAAGACGCTGAACTCCAATCCGGAAGTGGAATTCGAAATAGTAAATAAAAACGCAATTGGAAGGAGAAACGAGAACCAGAAAAAAACCTCATGGAAACTGCTTTCCCAATGTGCAAATCGATTTATGATCTGAAAAAATAGCTCTAAAATAAAAATGGAAAACGAAACTTAACTGAAACCAAAACCGAATTCGAACCTGGAAGTTGGATTCGAAAGCACAAACAAACTCAATATGAGAAATAGAAATCAAAACCAGAACAAAAATGTCAACAGAAATCATAATAGGAAGTGGAAATCCAAATATGAATCGAAAAGACTTCCAAAACAAGAGTGGAAATGGAAAACAAACAGAGACATGGACCAAAATCCAAACCGGAATTGGAATTCAAAACAACAAATAAAATCTGAAATGGAAGGAGAAACCAAACCAGAACAGAAACCTCATGGAATGTGCTTTCCCGATGTGAATATCGATTTATGATCCAAAAACATGCTCGAAAATAAGGATGGAAACCGAAACTTAACAGAAACCACAACCAAATTCGAACCCGGAAGTGGGATTAGAACTCGGAAACAAACTCCTTACTGGAAGTAGAAAGCAAAACCAGAACAAAAATATCAACATAAATCCTAATAGGAAGTGGAAATCCAAATATGACCCGAGAAAACTTCCAAAATAAGAGTGGAAACGGAAAACAAACAGAGACAGACACTGAACTCTAAACCGGAAGTGGACTTCGAAACAGCAAATAAAATCCGAATTGGAAGGAGAAACCCAAAACAGAACCAAAACATCATGGAAACTGCTTTCCCGATGTGAAAATCCATTTATGATCTAAAAATATAGCTCTATAATGAAAATGGAATCCGAAACTTAACTGAAACCAAAACCGAATTAAAACCTGGAAGTGGGATTCGAAAGCACAAGCGAACTCAATAGGAGAAATTGAAATCAAAACCAGAACAAAAATGTCAACAGAAATCATGATAGGAAGTGGAAATCCAAATATGAATCGAAAAGACTTCCAAAACAAGAGTGGAAATGGAAAACAAACAGAGACAGGGACCCAACTCCAAACCGGAAGTGGAATTCGAAACAGCAAATAAAATCTGAAATGGAAGGAGAAACCAGATCCAGAACAAAAACCTCATAGAATGTGCTTTTCCGATTTGAAAATCGAATTATGAGCCAAAAAATAGCTCTAAAATGAGAATGGAAACCGAATCATAGCTGAAACCGAAACCGACATCGAACCCGGAAGAGGGATTCAACTCGGAAACAAACTTCTCGAAAGAGCAAGTAAAATCCGAATTGGAAGAAGAAACCAGAACCAGAAAAAAACCTCATGGAAACTGCTTTCCCGCTGTGAAAATCGATTTATGATCCAAAAAAAAATAGCTCCAAAATGAGAATGGAAACCGAAACTTAACTGAAACCGAAAGCGAATTCGAACACGCAAGTGGGATTTGAACTCGGAAACAAACTTCTTACAGGAAGTAGAAATCAAAACCAGAACAAAAACTTCAAAAAACTCCTTTCGGGAAGTGGAAATCCAAATATGAACCGAACAAGAGTGGAAACGGAAAACAGAGACAGATTCCGAAATCCAAACTGGAACTGGAGTTAGGAACAGCATATAAAACCCGAATTAGAAGGAGCAACCAGAACCAGAAAAAAAAAAACCTCATGGATACTGCTTTACCAAAGTGAAAATCGATTTATGATCCGAAAAAAATGCTCGAAAATGAGAATGGAAACCAAAACTTAACTGAAACCGCACCCGAATTCGAACCCGGAAGTGGGATTCGAACTCGGAAACAAATTCCTTACAGGAAGTAGAAAGCAAAACCACAACAAAATGTCAACAGAAATCCTAATAGGGAGTGGAAATCCAAATATGAACTGAAAAAAGTTCGAAAACAAGAGTGGAAACGGAAAACAAACAGAGCCAGACGCTGAACTCTAAACCGGAAGTGGAATTCGAAACAGCAAATAAAATCTGAATTGGAAGAAGAAACCAGAACCAGAACTAAAACCACATGAAAACTGCTTTCCCGATGTGAAAATCGATTTATGATCTGAAAAAATAGCTCTAAAATGAGAATGGAAACCGAAACTTAACTGAAACTGAAACTGAATTCGAACCCGGAAGTGGGACTCGAACTCAGAAACAAACTTCGTACGGGAAGTACAAATCAAAACCAGAACAAAAACGTCAACAAAACTCCTGTCGGGAAGTGGAAATCGAAATATGACCCGAAAAAACTTCCAAAACAAGATTGGAAAAGGAAAACAAACAGTGACAGACGTTGAACAACAACACGGAAGTGGAATTCGAAACAGCAAAGTAAATCCGAATTGGAAGTAGGAACCAGAACCAGAACAAAATCCTCATGGAAACTGCTTTCCCGATGTGAAAATCGATTTATGATCCGAAAAATGACTCTAAAACGTGAATGGACCCAAACTATACTGAAACCCAAACCGAACTCGAAACCGGAAGTGGGATTCAAAAGCACAAACAAACTCAATATGAGAAATAGAAATCAAAACAAGAACAAAAATGTCAACAGAAATCATAATTAGAAGTGGAAAGCCAAATATGAACCGAAAAGACATCCAAAACAAGAGAGCAAACGGAAAACAAACAGAGAAAGAGGCCGACCTCCAAACCGGAAGTGGAATGCAAAACAGCAAATAAAATCCGAATTGGAAGAAGAAACGAGAACCAGATCAAAAACCTCATGGAAATTGCTTTCCCGATGTGAAAATCGATTTATGATCCAAAAAAACAGCTCTAAAATGAGAATGGAAACCGAAACTTAACTGAAACCGAAACCGAATTCGAACCCGGAAGTAGGATACCGACTTGGAAATAAACTTCTTACAGGAAGTAGAAATCAAAACTAGAACAAAAACGTCAACAGAAATGCTGTCGGGAAGTTGAAATCCAAATATGGAAGGAAAAAACTCCCAAAACAAGAGTGGAAATGGAAAACAAACAGAGACAAGACGCTGAACTCCAATCCGGAAGTGGAATTCGAAATAGTAAATAAAAACGCAATTGGAAGGAGAAACGAGAACCAGAAAAAAACCTCATGGAAACTGCTTTCCCAATGTGCAAATCGATTTATGATCTGAAAAAATAGCTCTAAAATAAAAATGGAAAACGAAACTTAACTGAAACCAAAACCGAATTCGAACCTGGAAGTTGGATTCGAAAGCACAAACAAACTCAATATGAGAAATAGAAATCAAAACCAGAACAAAAATGTCAACAGAAATCATAATAGGAAGTGGAAATCCAAATATGAATCGAAAAGACTTCCAAAACAAGAGTGGAAATGGAAAACAAACAGAGACATGGACCAAAATCCAAACCGGAATTGGAATTCAAAACAACAAATAAAATCTGAAATGGAAGGAGAAACCAAACCAGAACAGAAACCTCATGGAATGTGCTTTCCCGATGTGAATATCGATTTATGATCCAAAAACATGCTCGAAAATAAGGATGGAAACCGAAACTTAACAGAAACCACAACCAAATTCGAACCCGGAAGTGGGATTAGAACTCGGAAACAAACTCCTTACTGGAAGTAGAAAGCAAAACCAGAACAAAAATATCAACATAAATCCTAATAGGAAGTGGAAATCCAAATATGACCCGAGAAAACTTCCAAAATAAGAGTGGAAACGGAAAACAAACAGAGACAGACACTGAACTCTAAACCGGAAGTGGACTTCGAAACAGCAAATAAAATCCGAATTGGAAGGAGAAACCCAAAACAGAACCAAAACATCATGGAAACTGCTTTCCCGATGTGAAAATCCATTTATGATCTAAAAATATAGCTCTATAATGAAAATGGAATCCGAAACTTAACTGAAACCAAAACCGAATTAAAACCTGGAAGTGGGATTCGAAAGCACAAGCGAACTCAATAGGAGAAATTGAAATCAAAACCAGAACAAAAATGTCAACAGAAATCATGATAGGAAGTGGAAATCCAAATATGAATCGAAAAGACTTCCAAAACAAGAGTGGAAATGGAAAACAAACAGAGACAGGGACCCAACTCCAAACCGGAAGTGGAATTCGAAACAGCAAATAAAATCTGAAATGGAAGGAGAAACCAGATCCAGAACAAAAACCTCATAGAATGTGCTTTTCCGATTTGAAAATCGAATTATGAGCCAAAAAATAGCTCTAAAATGAGAATGGAAACCGAATCATAGCTGAAACCGAAACCGACATCGAACCCGGAAGAGGGATTCAACTCGGAAACAAACTTCTCGAAAGAGCAAGTAAAATCCGAATTGGAAGAAGAAACCAGAACCAGAAAAAAACCTCATGGAAACTGCTTTCCCGCTGTGAAAATCGATTTATGATCCAAAAAAAATAGCTCCAAAATGAGAATGGAAACCGAAACTTAACTGAAACCGAAAGCGAATTCGAACACGCAAGTGGGATTTGAACTCGGAAACAAACTTCTTACAGGAAGTAGAAATCAAAACCAGAACAAAAACTTCAAAAAACTCCTTTCGGGAAGTGGAAATCCAAATATGAACCGAACAAGAGTGGAAACGGAAAACAGAGACAGATTCCGAAATCCAAACTGGAACTGGAGTTAGGAACAGCATATAAAACCCGAATTAGAAGGAGCAACCAGAACCAGAAAAAAAAAAACCTCATGGATACTGCTTTACCAAAGTGAAAATCGATTTATGATCCGAAAAAAATGCTCGAAAATGAGAATGGAAACCAAAACTTAACTGAAACCGCACCCGAATTCGAACCCGGAAGTGGGATTCGAACTCGGAAACAAATTCCTTACAGGAAGTAGAAAGCAAAACCACAACAAAATGTCAACAGAAATCCTAATAGGGAGTGGAAATCCAAATATGAACTGAAAAAAGTTCGAAAACAAGAGTGGAAACGGAAAACAAACAGAGCCAGACGCTGAACTCTAAACCGGAAGTGGAATTCGAAACAGCAAATAAAGTCTGAATTGGAAGAAGAAACCAGAACCAGAACTAAAACCACATGAAAACTGCTTTCCCGATGTGAAAATCGATTTATGATCTGAAAAAATAGCTCTAAAATGAGAATGGAAACCGAAACTTAACTGAAACTGAAACTGAATTCGAACCCGGAAGTGGGACTCGAACTCAGAAACAAACTTCGTACGGGAAGTACAAATCAAAACCAGAACAAAAACGTCAACAAAACTCCTGTCGGGAAGTGGAAATCGAAATATGACCCGAAAAAACTTCCAAAACAAGATTGGAAAAGGAAAACAAACAGTGACAGACGTTGAACAACAACACGGAAGTGGAATTCGAAACAGCAAAGTAAATCCGAATTGGAAGTAGGAACCAGAACCAGAACAAAATCCTCATGGAAACTGCTTTCCCGATGTGAAAATCGATTTATGATCCGAAAAATGACTCTAAAACGTGAATGGACCCAAACTATACTGAAACCCAAACCGAACTCGAAACCGGAAGTGGGATTCAAAAGCACAAACAAACTCAATATGAGAAATAGAAATCAAAACAAGAACAAAAATGTCAACAGAAATCATAATTAGAAGTGGAAAGCCAAATATGAACCGAAAAGACATCCAAAACAAGAGAGCAAACGGAAAACAAACAGAGAAAGAGGCCGACCTCCAAACCGGAAGTGGAATGCAAAACAGCAAATAAAATCCGAATTGGAAGAAGAAACGAGAACCAGATCAAAAACCTCATGGAAATTGCTTTCCCGATGTGAAAATCGATTTATGATCCAAAAAAACAGCTCTAAAATGAGAATGGAAACCGAAACTTAACTGAAACCGAAACCGAATTCGAACCCGGAAGTAGGATACCGACTTGGAAATAAACTTCTTACAGGAAGTAGAAATCAAAACTAGAACAAAAACGTCAACAGAAATGCTGTCGGGAAGTTGAAATCCAAATATGGAAGGAAAAAACTCCCAAAACAAGAGTGGAAATGGAAAACAAACAGAGACAAGACGCTGAACTCCAATCCGGAAGTGGAATTCGAAATAGTAAATAAAAACGCAATTGGAAGGAGAAACGAGAACCAGAAAAAAACCTCATGGAAACTGCTTTCCCAATGTGCAAATCGATTTATGATCTGAAAAAATAGCTCTAAAATAAAAATGGAAAACGAAACTTAACTGAAACCAAAACCGAATTCGAACCTGGAAGTTGGATTCGAAAGCACAAACAAACTCAATATGAGAAATAGAAATCAAAACCAGAACAAAAATGTCAACAGAAATCATAATAGGAAGTGGAAATCCAAATATGAATCGAAAAGACTTCCAAAACAAGAGTGGAAATGGAAAACAAACAGAGACATGGACCAAAATCCAAACCGGAATTGGAATTCAAAACAACAAATAAAATCTGAAATGGAAGGAGAAACCAAACCAGAACAGAAACCTCATGGAATGTGCTTTCCCGATGTGAATATCGATTTATGATCCAAAAACATGCTCGAAAATAAGGATGGAAACCGAAACTTAACAGAAACCACAACCAAATTCGAACCCGGAAGTGGGATTAGAACTCGGAAACAAACTCCTTACTGGAAGTAGAAAGCAAAACCAGAACAAAAATATCAACATAAATCCTAATAGGAAGTGGAAATCCAAATATGACCCGAGAAAACTTCCAAAATAAGAGTGGAAACGGAAAACAAACAGAGACAGACACTGAACTCTAAACCGGAAGTGGACTTCGAAACAGCAAATAAAATCCGAATTGGAAGGAGAAACCCAAAACAGAACCAAAACATCATGGAAACTGCTTTCCCGATGTGAAAATCCATTTATGATCTAAAAATATAGCTCTATAATGAAAATGGAATCCGAAACTTAACTGAAACCAAAACCGAATTAAAACCTGGAAGTGGGATTCGAAAGCACAAGCGAACTCAATAGGAGAAATTGAAATCAAAACCAGAACAAAAATGTCAACAGAAATCATGATAGGAAGTGGAAATCCAAATATGAATCGAAAAGACTTCCAAAACAAGAGTGGAAATGGAAAACAAACAGAGACAGGGACCCAACTCCAAACCGGAAGTGGAATTCGAAACAGCAAATAAAATCTGAAATGGAAGGAGAAACCAGATCCAGAACAAAAACCTCATAGAATGTGCTTTTCCGATTTGAAAATCGAATTATGAGCCAAAAAATAGCTCTAAAATGAGAATGGAAACCGAATCATAGCTGAAACCGAAACCGACATCGAACCCGGAAGAGGGATTCAACTCGGAAACAAACTTCTCGAAAGAGCAAGTAAAATCCGAATTGGAAGAAGAAACCAGAACCAGAAAAAAACCTCATGGAAACTGCTTTCCCGCTGTGAAAATCGATTTATGATCCAAAAAAAATAGCTCCAAAATGAGAATGGAAACCGAAACTTAACTGAAACCGAAAGCGAATTCGAACACGCAAGTGGGATTTGAACTCGGAAACAAACTTCTTACAGGAAGTAGAAATCAAAACCAGAACAAAAACTTCAAAAAACTCCTTTCGGGAAGTGGAAATCCAAATATGAACCGAACAAGAGTGGAAACGGAAAACAGAGACAGATTCCGAAATCCAAACTGGAACTGGAGTTAGGAACAGCATATAAAACCCGAATTAGAAGGAGCAACCAGAACCAGAAAAAAAAAAACCTCATGGATACTGCTTTACCAAAGTGAAAATCGATTTATGATCCGAAAAAAATGCTCGAAAATGAGAATGGAAACCAAAACTTAACTGAAACCGCACCCGAATTCGAACCCGGAAGTGGGATTCGAACTCGGAAACAAATTCCTTACAGGAAGTAGAAAGCAAAACCACAACAAAATGTCAACAGAAATCCTAATAGGGAGTGGAAATCCAAATATGAACTGAAAAAAGTTCGAAAACAAGAGTGGAAACGGAAAACAAACAGAGCCAGACGCTGAACTCTAAACCGGAAGTGGAATTCGAAACAGCAAATAAAATCTGAATTGGAAGAAGAAACCAGAACCAGAACTAAAACCACATGAAAACTGCTTTCCCGATGTGAAAATCGATTTATGATCTGAAAAAATAGCTCTAAAATGAGAATGGAAACCGAAACTTAACTGAAACTGAAACTGAATTCGAACCCGGAAGTGGGACTCGAACTCAGAAACAAACTTCGTACGGGAAGTACAAATCAAAACCAGAACAAAAACGTCAACAAAACTCCTGTCGGGAAGTGGAAATCGAAATATGACCCGAAAAAACTTCCAAAACAAGATTGGAAAAGGAAAACAAACAGTGACAGACGTTGAACAACAACACGGAAGTGGAATTCGAAACAGCAAAGTAAATCCGAATTGGAAGTAGGAACCAGAACCAGAACAAAATCCTCATGGAAACTGCTTTCCCGATGTGAAAATCGATTTATGATCCGAAAAATGACTCTAAAACGTGAATGGACCCAAACTATACTGAAACCCAAACCGAACTCGAAACCGGAAGTGGGATTCAAAAGCACAAACAAACTCAATATGAGAAATAGAAATCAAAACAAGAACAAAAATGTCAACAGAAATCATAATTAGAAGTGGAAAGCCAAATATGAACCGAAAAGACATCCAAAACAAGAGAGCAAACGGAAAACAAACAGAGAAAGAGGCCGACCTCCAAACCGGAAGTGGAATGCAAAACAGCAAATAAAATCCGAATTGGAAGAAGAAACGAGAACCAGATCAAAAACCTCATGGAAATTGCTTTCCCGATGTGAAAATCGATTTATGATCCAAAAAAACAGCTCTAAAATGAGAATGGAAACCGAAACTTAACTGAAACCGAAACCGAATTCGAACCCGGAAGTAGGATACCGACTTGGAAATAAACTTCTTACAGGAAGTAGAAATCAAAACTAGAACAAAAACGTCAACAGAAATGCTGTCGGGAAGTTGAAATCCAAATATGGAAGGAAAAAACTCCCAAAACAAGAGTGGAAATGGAAAACAAACAGAGACAAGACGCTGAACTCCAATCCGGAAGTGGAATTCGAAATAGTAAATAAAAACGCAATTGGAAGGAGAAACGAGAACCAGAAAAAAACCTCATGGAAACTGCTTTCCCAATGTGCAAATCGATTTATGATCTGAAAAAATAGCTCTAAAATAAAAATGGAAAACGAAACTTAACTGAAACCAAAACCGAATTCGAACCTGGAAGTTGGATTCGAAAGCACAAACAAACTCAATATGAGAAATAGAAATCAAAACCAGAACAAAAATGTCAACAGAAATCATAATAGGAAGTGGAAATCCAAATATGAATCGAAAAGACTTCCAAAACAAGAGTGGAAATGGAAAACAAACAGAGACATGGACCAAAATCCAAACCGGAATTGGAATTCAAAACAACAAATAAAATCTGAAATGGAAGGAGAAACCAAACCAGAACAGAAACCTCATGGAATGTGCTTTCCCGATGTGAATATCGATTTATGATCCAAAAACATGCTCGAAAATAAGGATGGAAACCGAAACTTAACAGAAACCACAACCAAATTCGAACCCGGAAGTGGGATTAGAACTCGGAAACAAACTCCTTACTGGAAGTAGAAAGCAAAACCAGAACAAAAATATCAACATAAATCCTAATAGGAAGTGGAAATCCAAATATGACCCGAGAAAACTTCCAAAATAAGAGTGGAAACGGAAAACAAACAGAGACAGACACTGAACTCTAAACCGGAAGTGGACTTCGAAACAGCAAATAAAATCCGAATTGGAAGGAGAAACCCAAAACAGAACCAAAACATCATGGAAACTGCTTTCCCGATGTGAAAATCCATTTATGATCTAAAAATATAGCTCTATAATGAAAATGGAATCCGAAACTTAACTGAAACCAAAACCGAATTAAAACCTGGAAGTGGGATTCGAAAGCACAAGCGAACTCAATAGGAGAAATTGAAATCAAAACCAGAACAAAAATGTCAACAGAAATCATGATAGGAAGTGGAAATCCAAATATGAATCGAAAAGACTTCCAAAACAAGAGTGGAAATGGAAAACAAACAGAGACAGGGACCCAACTCCAAACCGGAAGTGGAATTCGAAACAGCAAATAAAATCTGAAATGGAAGGAGAAACCAGATCCAGAACAAAAACCTCATAGAATGTGCTTTTCCGATTTGAAAATCGAATTATGAGCCAAAAAATAGCTCTAAAATGAGAATGGAAACCGAATCATAGCTGAAACCGAAACCGACATCGAACCCGGAAGAGGGATTCAACTCGGAAACAAACTTCTCGAAAGAGCAAGTAAAATCCGAATTGGAAGAAGAAACCAGAACCAGAAAAAAACCTCATGGAAACTGCTTTCCCGCTGTGAAAATCGATTTATGATCCAAAAAAAATAGCTCCAAAATGAGAATGGAAACCGAAACTTAACTGAAACCGAAAGCGAATTCGAACACGCAAGTGGGATTTGAACTCGGAAACAAACTTCTTACAGGAAGTAGAAATCAAAACCAGAACAAAAACTTCAAAAAACTCCTTTCGGGAAGTGGAAATCCAAATATGAACCGAACAAGAGTGGAAACGGAAAACAGAGACAGATTCCGAAATCCAAACTGGAACTGGAGTTAGGAACAGCATATAAAACCCGAATTAGAAGGAGCAACCAGAACCAGAAAAAAAAAAACCTCATGGATACTGCTTTACCAAAGTGAAAATCGATTTATGATCCGAAAAAAATGCTCGAAAATGAGAATGGAAACCAAAACTTAACTGAAACCGCACCCGAATTCGAACCCGGAAGTGGGATTCGAACTCGGAAACAAATTCCTTACAGGAAGTAGAAAGCAAAACCACAACAAAATGTCAACAGAAATCCTAATAGGGAGTGGAAATCCAAATATGAACTGAAAAAAGTTCGAAAACAAGAGTGGAAACGGAAAACAAACAGAGCCAGACGCTGAACTCTAAACCGGAAGTGGAATTCGAAACAGCAAATAAAATCTGAATTGGAAGAAGAAACCAGAACCAGAACTAAAACCACATGAAAACTGCTTTCCCGATGTGAAAATCGATTTATGATCTGAAAAAATAGCTCTAAAATGAGAATGGAAACCGAAACTTAACTGAAACTGAAACTGAATTCGAACCCGGAAGTGGGACTCGAACTCAGAAACAAACTTCGTACGGGAAGTACAAATCAAAACCAGAACAAAAACGTCAACAAAACTCCTGTCGGGAAGTGGAAATCGAAATATGACCCGAAAAAACTTCCAAAACAAGATTGGAAAAGGAAAACAAACAGTGACAGACGTTGAACAACAACACGGAAGTGGAATTCGAAACAGCAAAGTAAATCCGAATTGGAAGTAGGAACCAGAACCAGAACAAAATCCTCATGGAAACTGCTTTCCCGATGTGAAAATCGATTTATGATCCGAAAAATGACTCTAAAACGTGAATGGACCCAAACTATACTGAAACCCAAACCGAACTCGAAACCGGAAGTGGGATTCAAAAGCACAAACAAACTCAATATGAGAAATAGAAATCAAAACAAGAACAAAAATGTCAACAGAAATCATAATTAGAAGTGGAAAGCCAAATATGAACCGAAAAGACATCCAAAACAAGAGAGCAAACGGAAAACAAACAGAGAAAGAGGCCGACCTCCAAACCGGAAGTGGAATGCAAAACAGCAAATAAAATCCGAATTGGAAGAAGAAACGAGAACCAGATCAAAAACCTCATGGAAATTGCTTTCCCGATGTGAAAATCGATTTATGATCCAAAAAAACAGCTCTAAAATGAGAATGGAAACCGAAACTTAACTGAAACCGAAACCGAATTCGAACCCGGAAGTAGGATACCGACTTGGAAATAAACTTCTTACAGGAAGTAGAAATCAAAACTAGAACAAAAACGTCAACAGAAATGCTGTCGGGAAGTTGAAATCCAAATATGGAAGGAAAAAACTCCCAAAACAAGAGTGGAAATGGAAAACAAACAGAGACAAGACGCTGAACTCCAATCCGGAAGTGGAATTCGAAATAGTAAATAAAAACGCAATTGGAAGGAGAAACGAGAACCAGAAAAAAACCTCATGGAAACTGCTTTCCCAATGTGCAAATCGATTTATGATCTGAAAAAATAGCTCTAAAATAAAAATGGAAAACGAAACTTAACTGAAACCAAAACCGAATTCGAACCTGGAAGTTGGATTCGAAAGCACAAACAAACTCAATATGAGAAATAGAAATCAAAACCAGAACAAAAATGTCAACAGAAATCATAATAGGAAGTGGAAATCCAAATATGAATCGAAAAGACTTCCAAAACAAGAGTGGAAATGGAAAACAAACAGAGACATGGACCAAAATCCAAACCGGAATTGGAATTCAAAACAACAAATAAAATCTGAAATGGAAGGAGAAACCAAACCAGAACAGAAACCTCATGGAATGTGCTTTCCCGATGTGAATATCGATTTATGATCCAAAAACATGCTCGAAAATAAGGATGGAAACCGAAACTTAACAGAAACCACAACCAAATTCGAACCCGGAAGTGGGATTAGAACTCGGAAACAAACTCCTTACTGGAAGTAGAAAGCAAAACCAGAACAAAAATATCAACATAAATCCTAATAGGAAGTGGAAATCCAAATATGACCCGAGAAAACTTCCAAAATAAGAGTGGAAACGGAAAACAAACAGAGACAGACACTGAACTCTAAACCGGAAGTGGACTTCGAAACAGCAAATAAAATCCGAATTGGAAGGAGAAACCCAAAACAGAACCAAAACATCATGGAAACTGCTTTCCCGATGTGAAAATCCATTTATGATCTAAAAATATAGCTCTATAATGAAAATGGAATCCGAAACTTAACTGAAACCAAAACCGAATTAAAACCTGGAAGTGGGATTCGAAAGCACAAGCGAACTCAATAGGAGAAATTGAAATCAAAACCAGAACAAAAATGTCAACAGAAATCATGATAGGAAGTGGAAATCCAAATATGAATCGAAAAGACTTCCAAAACAAGAGTGGAAATGGAAAACAAACAGAGACAGGGACCCAACTCCAAACCGGAAGTGGAATTCGAAACAGCAAATAAAATCTGAAATGGAAGGAGAAACCAGATCCAGAACAAAAACCTCATAGAATGTGCTTTTCCGATTTGAAAATCGAATTATGAGCCAAAAAATAGCTCTAAAATGAGAATGGAAACCGAATCATAGCTGAAACCGAAACCGACATCGAACCCGGAAGAGGGATTCAACTCGGAAACAAACTTCTCGAAAGAGCAAGTAAAATCCGAATTGGAAGAAGAAACCAGAACCAGAAAAAAACCTCATGGAAACTGCTTTCCCGCTGTGAAAATCGATTTATGATCCAAAAAAAATAGCTCCAAAATGAGAATGGAAACCGAAACTTAACTGAAACCGAAAGCGAATTCGAACACGCAAGTGGGATTTGAACTCGGAAACAAACTTCTTACAGGAAGTAGAAATCAAAACCAGAACAAAAACTTCAAAAAACTCCTTTCGGGAAGTGGAAATCCAAATATGAACCGAACAAGAGTGGAAACGGAAAACAGAGACAGATTCCGAAATCCAAACTGGAACTGGAGTTAGGAACAGCATATAAAACCCGAATTAGAAGGAGCAACCAGAACCAGAAAAAAAAAAACCTCATGGATACTGCTTTACCAAAGTGAAAATCGATTTATGATCCGAAAAAAATGCTCGAAAATGAGAATGGAAACCAAAACTTAACTGAAACCGCACCCGAATTCGAACCCGGAAGTGGGATTCGAACTCGGAAACAAATTCCTTACAGGAAGTAGAAAGCAAAACCACAACAAAATGTCAACAGAAATCCTAATAGGGAGTGGAAATCCAAATATGAACTGAAAAAAGTTCGAAAACAAGAGTGGAAACGGAAAACAAACAGAGCCAGACGCTGAACTCTAAACCGGAAGTGGAATTCGAAACAGCAAATAAAGTCTGAATTGGAAGAAGAAACCAGAACCAGAACTAAAACCACATGAAAACTGCTTTCCCGATGTGAAAATCGATTTATGATCTGAAAAAATAGCTCTAAAATGAGAATGGAAACCGAAACTTAACTGAAACTGAAACTGAATTCGAACCCGGAAGTGGGACTCGAACTCAGAAACAAACTTCGTACGGGAAGTACAAATCAAAACCAGAACAAAAACGTCAACAAAACTCCTGTCGGGAAGTGGAAATCGAAATATGACCCGAAAAAACTTCCAAAACAAGATTGGAAAAGGAAAACAAACAGTGACAGACGTTGAACAACAACACGGAAGTGGAATTCGAAACAGCAAAGTAAATCCGAATTGGAAGTAGGAACCAGAACCAGAACAAAATCCTCATGGAAACTGCTTTCCCGATGTGAAAATCGATTTATGATCCGAAAAATGACTCTAAAACGTGAATGGACCCAAACTATACTGAAACCCAAACCGAACTCGAAACCGGAAGTGGGATTCAAAAGCACAAACAAACTCAATATGAGAAATAGAAATCAAAACAAGAACAAAAATGTCAACAGAAATCATAATTAGAAGTGGAAAGCCAAATATGAACCGAAAAGACATCCAAAACAAGAGAGCAAACGGAAAACAAACAGAGAAAGAGGCCGACCTCCAAACCGGAAGTGGAATGCAAAACAGCAAATAAAATCCGAATTGGAAGAAGAAACGAGAACCAGATCAAAAACCTCATGGAAATTGCTTTCCCGATGTGAAAATCGATTTATGATCCAAAAAAACAGCTCTAAAATGAGAATGGAAACCGAAACTTAACTGAAACCGAAACCGAATTCGAACCCGGAAGTAGGATACCGACTTGGAAATAAACTTCTTACAGGAAGTAGAAATCAAAACTAGAACAAAAACGTCAACAGAAATGCTGTCGGGAAGTTGAAATCCAAATATGGAAGGAAAAAACTCCCAAAACAAGAGTGGAAATGGAAAACAAACAGAGACAAGACGCTGAACTCCAATCCGGAAGTGGAATTCGAAATAGTAAATAAAAACGCAATTGGAAGGAGAAACGAGAACCAGAAAAAAACCTCATGGAAACTGCTTTCCCAATGTGCAAATCGATTTATGATCTGAAAAAATAGCTCTAAAATAAAAATGGAAAACGAAACTTAACTGAAACCAAAACCGAATTCGAACCTGGAAGTTGGATTCGAAAGCACAAACAAACTCAATATGAGAAATAGAAATCAAAACCAGAACAAAAATGTCAACAGAAATCATAATAGGAAGTGGAAATCCAAATATGAATCGAAAAGACTTCCAAAACAAGAGTGGAAATGGAAAACAAACAGAGACATGGACCAAAATCCAAACCGGAATTGGAATTCAAAACAACAAATAAAATCTGAAATGGAAGGAGAAACCAAACCAGAACAGAAACCTCATGGAATGTGCTTTCCCGATGTGAATATCGATTTATGATCCAAAAACATGCTCGAAAATAAGGATGGAAACCGAAACTTAACAGAAACCACAACCAAATTCGAACCCGGAAGTGGGATTAGAACTCGGAAACAAACTCCTTACTGGAAGTAGAAAGCAAAACCAGAACAAAAATATCAACATAAATCCTAATAGGAAGTGGAAATCCAAATATGACCCGAGAAAACTTCCAAAATAAGAGTGGAAACGGAAAACAAACAGAGACAGACACTGAACTCTAAACCGGAAGTGGACTTCGAAACAGCAAATAAAATCCGAATTGGAAGGAGAAACCCAAAACAGAACCAAAACATCATGGAAACTGCTTTCCCGATGTGAAAATCCATTTATGATCTAAAAATATAGCTCTATAATGAAAATGGAATCCGAAACTTAACTGAAACCAAAACCGAATTAAAACCTGGAAGTGGGATTCGAAAGCACAAGCGAACTCAATAGGAGAAATTGAAATCAAAACCAGAACAAAAATGTCAACAGAAATCATGATAGGAAGTGGAAATCCAAATATGAATCGAAAAGACTTCCAAAACAAGAGTGGAAATGGAAAACAAACAGAGACAGGGACCCAACTCCAAACCGGAAGTGGAATTCGAAACAGCAAATAAAATCTGAAATGGAAGGAGAAACCAGATCCAGAACAAAAACCTCATAGAATGTGCTTTTCCGATTTGAAAATCGAATTATGAGCCAAAAAATAGCTCTAAAATGAGAATGGAAACCGAATCATAGCTGAAACCGAAACCGACATCGAACCCGGAAGAGGGATTCAACTCGGAAACAAACTTCTCGAAAGAGCAAGTAAAATCCGAATTGGAAGAAGAAACCAGAACCAGAAAAAAACCTCATGGAAACTGCTTTCCCGCTGTGAAAATCGATTTATGATCCAAAAAAAATAGCTCCAAAATGAGAATGGAAACCGAAACTTAACTGAAACCGAAAGCGAATTCGAACACGCAAGTGGGATTTGAACTCGGAAACAAACTTCTTACAGGAAGTAGAAATCAAAACCAGAACAAAAACTTCAAAAAACTCCTTTCGGGAAGTGGAAATCCAAATATGAACCGAACAAGAGTGGAAACGGAAAACAGAGACAGATTCCGAAATCCAAACTGGAACTGGAGTTAGGAACAGCATATAAAACCCGAATTAGAAGGAGCAACCAGAACCAGAAAAAAAAAAACCTCATGGATACTGCTTTACCAAAGTGAAAATCGATTTATGATCCGAAAAAAATGCTCGAAAATGAGAATGGAAACCAAAACTTAACTGAAACCGCACCCGAATTCGAACCCGGAAGTGGGATTCGAACTCGGAAACAAATTCCTTACAGGAAGTAGAAAGCAAAACCACAACAAAATGTCAACAGAAATCCTAATAGGGAGTGGAAATCCAAATATGAACTGAAAAAAGTTCGAAAACAAGAGTGGAAACGGAAAACAAACAGAGCCAGACGCTGAACTCTAAACCGGAAGTGGAATTCGAAACAGCAAATAAAGTCTGAATTGGAAGAAGAAACCAGAACCAGAACTAAAACCACATGAAAACTGCTTTCCCGATGTGAAAATCGATTTATGATCTGAAAAAATAGCTCTAAAATGAGAATGGAAACCGAAACTTAACTGAAACTGAAACTGAATTCGAACCCGGAAGTGGGACTCGAACTCAGAAACAAACTTCGTACGGGAAGTACAAATCAAAACCAGAACAAAAACGTCAACAAAACTCCTGTCGGGAAGTGGAAATCGAAATATGACCCGAAAAAACTTCCAAAACAAGATTGGAAAAGGAAAACAAACAGTGACAGACGTTGAACAACAACACGGAAGTGGAATTCGAAACAGCAAAGTAAATCCGAATTGGAAGTAGGAACCAGAACCAGAACAAAATCCTCATGGAAACTGCTTTCCCGATGTGAAAATCGATTTATGATCCGAAAAATGACTCTAAAACGTGAATGGACCCAAACTATACTGAAACCCAAACCGAACTCGAAACCGGAAGTGGGATTCAAAAGCACAAACAAACTCAATATGAGAAATAGAAATCAAAACAAGAACAAAAATGTCAACAGAAATCATAATTAGAAGTGGAAAGCCAAATATGAACCGAAAAGACATCCAAAACAAGAGAGCAAACGGAAAACAAACAGAGAAAGAGGCCGACCTCCAAACCGGAAGTGGAATGCAAAACAGCAAATAAAATCCGAATTGGAAGAAGAAACGAGAACCAGATCAAAAACCTCATGGAAATTGCTTTCCCGATGTGAAAATCGATTTATGATCCAAAAAAACAGCTCTAAAATGAGAATGGAAACCGAAACTTAACTGAAACCAAAACCGAATTCGAACCCGGAAGTAGGATACCGACTTGGAAATAAACTTCTTACAGGAAGTAGAAATCAAAACTAGAACAAAAACGTCAACAGAAATGCTGTCGGGAAGTTGAAATCCAAATATGGAAGGAAAAAACTCCCAAAACAAGAGTGGAAATGGAAAACAAACAGAGACAAGACGCTGAACTCCAATCCGGAAGTGGAATTCGAAATAGTAAATAAAAACGCAATTGGAAGGAGAAACGAGAACCAGAAAAAAACCTCATGGAAACTGCTTTCCCAATGTGCAAATCGATTTATGATCTGAAAAAATAGCTCTAAAATAAAAATGGAAAACGAAACTTAACTGAAACCAAAACCGAATTCGAACCTGGAAGTTGGATTCGAAAGCACAAACAAACTCAATATGAGAAATAGAAATCAAAACCAGAACAAAAATGTCAACAGAAATCATAATAGGAAGTGGAAATCCAAATATGAACCGAAAATACTTCCAAAACATGAGTGGAAATGGAAAACAAACAGAGACAGAGGCCCAACTCCAAGCCGGAAGTGGAATTCGAAACAGCAAATAAAATCCGAAATGGAAGGAGAAACAAGAACCAGAGCTAAAACCTCATGGAAACTGCTTTCCCGATGTGAAAATCGATTTATGATCTGAGAAAATAGCTCTAAAATGAAAATGCAAACCGAAAATTAACTGAAACCGAAATTGAATTCGAACCTGGAAGTGGGATTCGAAAGCACAAGCAAACTCAATATGAGAAATAGAAATAAAAACCAGAACAAAAATGTCAACAGAAATCATAACAGGAAGTGGAAATCCAAATATGAACCGAGGGGCTGGGGATATGGCTTAGTGGCAAGAGAGGTGCCTTGTATACATGAGGCCCTGGGTTCGATTCCCCAGCACCACATATACAGAAAACAGCTAGAAGTGGCGCTGTGACTCAAGTGGTAGAGTGCTAGCCTTGAGCAAAAGGAAGCTAGGGACAGTGCTCTGGCCCTGAGTCCAAGGCCCAGGACTGGCCAAAAAAATATACATATATATATGAACCGAAAAGAATTCCAAAACAAGAGTGGAAATGGAAAACAAACAGAGAAAGGCCCAACTCCAACCGGAAGTGGAATTCGACACAGCAAATAAAATCAGAAATGAAAGGAGAAACCAGAACCAGAACAAAAACCTCAGGGAAACTGCTTTCCCGAGTTGAAAATCGATTTATGATCCAAAAAATAGCTCTAAAATGAGAATGGAAACCGAAACTTAACTGAAACTGAGAGGGACTTCGAACCCCAAAGAGGGATTCAAACTCGGAAACAAACTTCTCGAAACAGGAAATAAAACCCGAAATGGAAGGAGAAACCAGAACCAGAACAAAAACCAAATGGAAACGGCTTCCCGATGTGAAAATAGAATTATGATCCAAAAAATAGCTCCAAAATGAGAATGGAAACCGAAACTTAACTGAACCTGAAACCGAATTCGATCGCGCAAGTGGGATTCCAGCTCGGAAAAAAACTTCTTACAGGAATTAGAAATCAAAAACAGGACAAAAACGTCAACAAAACTCCTGTCGGGAAGTGGAAATCGAAATATGACCCGAAAAAACTTCCAAAACAAGAGTGGAAATGGAAAACAAACAGAGACAGACGTCGAACTCCAACACGGAAGTGGAATTCGCAACAGCAAAGAAAATCCGAATTGGAAGGAGGAACCAGAACCAGAACAAAAACCTCATGGAAACTGCTTTCCCGATGTGAAAATCGATTTATGATCCAAAAAATAACTCTAAAAAGAGAATGAAAACCGAAACTTAATTGAAACTGAAACCGAATTCGAACCCGGAAGTGGGATACGAACTCAGAAAAAACTTCTTTCAGGAAGTAGAAATCAAAACCAGAACAGAAACTTCAACAGCAATCCAATAGGAAGTGGATATCTAAATATGAACCGGAAAGACTTCCAAAACAAGAGTGGAAACGGAAAACAAACAGAGACATGGACCAAAATCCAAACCGGAATTGGAATTCAAAACAACAAATAAAATCTGAAATGGAAGGAGAAACCAAACCAGAACAGAAACCTCATGGAATGTGCTTTCCCGATGTGAATATCGATTTATGATCCAAAAACATGCTCGAAAATAAGGATGGAAACCGAAACTTAACAGAAACCACAACCAAATTCGAACCCGGAAGTGGGATTAGAACTCGGAAACAAACTCCTTACTGGAAGTAGAAAGCAAAACCAGAACAAAAATATCAACATAAATCCTAATAGGAAGTGGAAATCCAAATATGACCCGAGAAAACTTCCAAAATAAGAGTGGAAACGGAAAACAAACAGAGACAGACACTGAACTCTAAACCGGAAGTGGACTTCGAAACAGCAAATAAAATCCGAATTGGAAGGAGAAACCCAAAACAGAACCAAAACATCATGGAAACTGCTTTCCCGATGTGAAAATCCATTTATGATCTAAAAATATAGCTCTATAATGAAAATGGAATCCGAAACTTAACTGAAACCAAAACCGAATTAAAACCTGGAAGTGGGATTCGAAAGCACAAGCGAACTCAATAGGAGAAATTGAAATCAAAACCAGAACAAAAATGTCAACAGAAATCATGATAGGAAGTGGAAATCCAAATATGAATCGAAAAGACTTCCAAAACAAGAGTGGAAATGGAAAACAAACAGAGACAGGGACCCAACTCCAAACCGGAAGTGGAATTCGAAACAGCAAATAAAATCTGAAATGGAAGGAGAAACCAGATCCAGAACAAAAACCTCATAGAATGTGCTTTTCCGATTTGAAAATCGAATTATGAGCCAAAAAATAGCTCTAAAATGAGAATGGAAACCGAATCATAGCTGAAACCGAAACCGACATCGAACCAGGAAGAGGGATTCAACTCGGAAACAAACTTCTCGAAAGAGCAAGTAAAATCCGAATTGGAAGAAGAAACCAGAACCAGAAAAAAACCTCATGGAAACTGCTTTCCCGCTGTGAAAATCGATTTATGATCCAAAAAAAATAGCTCCAAAATGAGAATGGAAACCGAAACTTAACTGAAACCGAAAGCGAATTCGAACACGCAAGTGGGATTTGAACTCGGAAACAAACTTCTTACAGGAAGTAGAAATCAAAACCAGAACAAAAACTTCAAAAAACTCCTTTCGGGAAGTGGAAATCCAAATATGAACCGAACAAGAGTGGAAACGGAAAACAGAGACAGATTCCGAAATCCAAACTGGAACTGGAGTTAGGAACAGCATATAAAACCCGAATTAGAAGGAGCAACCAGAACCAGAAAAAAAAAAACCTCATGGATACTGCTTTACCAAAGTGAAAATCGATTTATGATCCGAAAAAAATGCTCGAAAATGAGAATGGAAACCAAAACTTAACTGAAACCGCACCCGAATTCGAACCCGGAAGTGGGATTCGAACTCGGAAACAAATTCCTTACAGGAAGTAGAAAGCAAAACCACAACAAAATGTCAACAGAAATCCTAATAGGGAGTGGAAATCCAAATATGAACTGAAAAAAGTTCGAAAACAAGAGTGGAAACGGAAAACAAACAGAGCCAGACGCTGAACTCTAAACCGGAAGTGGAATTCGAAACAGCAAATAAAATCTGAATTGGAAGAAGAAACCAGAACCAGAACTAAAACCACATGAAAACTGCTTTCCCGATGTGAAAATCGATTTATGATCTGAAAAAATAGCTCTAAAATGAGAATGGAAACCGAAACTTAACTGAAACTGAAACTGAATTCGAACCCGGAAGTGGGACTCGAACTCAGAAACAAACTTCGTACGGGAAGTACAAATCAAAACCAGAACAAAAACGTCAACAAAACTCCTGTCGGGAAGTGGAAATCGAAATATGACCCGAAAAAACTTCCAAAACAAGATTGGAAAAGGAAAACAAACAGTGACAGACGTTGAACAACAACACGGAAGTGGAATTCGAAACAGCAAAGTAAATCCGAATTGGAAGTAGGAACCAGAACCAGAACAAAATCCTCATGGAAACTGCTTTCCCGATGTGAAAATCGATTTATGATCCGAAAAATGACTCTAAAACGTGAATGGACCCAAACTATACTGAAACCCAAACCGAACTCGAAACCGGAAGTGGGATTCAAAAGCACAAACAAACTCAATATGAGAAATAGAAATCAAAACAAGAACAAAAATGTCAACAGAAATCATAATTAGAAGTGGAAAGCCAAATATGAACCGAAAAGACATCCAAAACAAGAGAGCAAACGGAAAACAAACAGAGAAAGAGGCCGACCTCCAAACCGGAAGTGGAATGCAAAACAGCAAATAAAATCCGAATTGGAAGAAGAAACGAGAACCAGATCAAAAACCTCATGGAAATTGCTTTCCCGATGTGAAAATCGATTTATGATCCAAAAAAACAGCTCTAAAATGAGAATGGAAACCGAAACTTAACTGAAACCGAAACCGAATTCGAACCCGGAAGTAGGATACCGACTTGGAAATAAACTTCTTACAGGAAGTAGAAATCAAAACTAGAACAAAAACGTCAACAGAAATGCTGTCGGGAAGTTGAAATCCAAATATGGAAGGAAAAAACTCCCAAAACAAGAGTGGAAATGGAAAACAAACAGAGACAAGACGCTGAACTCCAATCCGGAAGTGGAATTCGAAATAGTAAATAAAAACGCAATTGGAAGGAGAAACGAGAACCAGAAAAAAACCTCATGGAAACTGCTTTCCCAATGTGCAAATCGATTTATGATCTGAAAAAATAGCTCTAAAATAAAAATGGAAAACGAAACTTAACTGAAACCAAAACCGAATTCGAACCTGGAAGTTGGATTCGAAAGCACAAACAAACTCAATATGAGAAATAGAAATCAAAACCAGAACAAAAATGTCAACAGAAATCATAATAGGAAGTGGAAATCCAAATATGAATCGAAAAGACTTCCAAAACAAGAGTGGAAATGGAAAACAAACAGAGACATGGACCAAAATCCAAACCGGAATTGGAATTCAAAACAACAAATAAAATCTGAAATGGAAGGAGAAACCAAACCAGAACAGAAACCTCATGGAATGTGCTTTCCCGATGTGAATATCGATTTATGATCCAAAAACATGCTCGAAAATAAGGATGGAAACCGAAACTTAACAGAAACCACAACCAAATTCGAACCCGGAAGTGGGATTAGAACTCGGAAACAAACTCCTTACTGGAAGTAGAAAGCAAAACCAGAACAAAAATATCAACATAAATCCTAATAGGAAGTGGAAATCCAAATATGACCCGAGAAAACTTCCAAAATAAGAGTGGAAACGGAAAACAAACAGAGACAGACACTGAACTCTAAACCGGAAGTGGACTTCGAAACAGCAAATAAAATCCGAATTGGAAGGAGAAACCCAAAACAGAACCAAAACATCATGGAAACTGCTTTCCCGATGTGAAAATCCATTTATGATCTAAAAATATAGCTCTATAATGAAAATGGAATCCGAAACTTAACTGAAACCAAAACCGAATTAAAACCTGGAAGTGGGATTCGAAAGCACAAGCGAACTCAATAGGAGAAATTGAAATCAAAACCAGAACAAAAATGTCAACAGAAATCATGATAGGAAGTGGAAATCCAAATATGAATCGAAAAGACTTCCAAAACAAGAGTGGAAATGGAAAACAAACAGAGACAGGGACCCAACTCCAAACCGGAAGTGGAATTCGAAACAGCAAATAAAATCTGAAATGGAAGGAGAAACCAGATCCAGAACAAAAACCTCATAGAATGTGCTTTTCCGATTTGAAAATCGAATTATGAGCCAAAAAATAGCTCTAAAATGAGAATGGAAACCGAATCATAGCTGAAACCGAAACCGACATCGAACCCGGAAGAGGGATTCAACTCGGAAACAAACTTCTCGAAAGAGCAAGTAAAATCCGAATTGGAAGAAGAAACCAGAACCAGAAAAAAACCTCATGGAAACTGCTTTCCCGCTGTGAAAATCGATTTATGATCCAAAAAAAATAGCTCCAAAATGAGAATGGAAACCGAAACTTAACTGAAACCGAAAGCGAATTCGAACACGCAAGTGGGATTTGAACTCGGAAACAAACTTCTTACAGGAAGTAGAAATCAAAACCAGAACAAAAACTTCAAAAAACTCCTTTCGGGAAGTGGAAATCCAAATATGAACCGAACAAGAGTGGAAACGGAAAACAGAGACAGATTCCGAAATCCAAACTGGAACTGGAGTTAGGAACAGCATATAAAACCCGAATTAGAAGGAGCAACCAGAACCAGAAAAAAAAAAACCTCATGGATACTGCTTTACCAAAGTGAAAATCGATTTATGATCCGAAAAAAATGCTCGAAAATGAGAATGGAAACCAAAACTTAACTGAAACCGCACCCGAATTCGAACCCGGAAGTGGGATTCGAACTCGGAAACAAATTCCTTACAGGAAGTAGAAAGCAAAACCACAACAAAATGTCAACAGAAATCCTAATAGGGAGTGGAAATCCAAATATGAACTGAAAAAAGTTCGAAAACAAGAGTGGAAACGGAAAACAAACAGAGCCAGACGCTGAACTCTAAACCGGAAGTGGAATTCGAAACAGCAAATAAAATCTGAATTGGAAGAAGAAACCAGAACCAGAACTAAAACCACATGAAAACTGCTTTCCCGATGTGAAAATCGATTTATGATCTGAAAAAATAGCTCTAAAATGAGAATGGAAACCGAAACTTAACTGAAACTGAAACTGAATTCGAACCCGGAAGTGGGACTCGAACTCAGAAACAAACTTCGTACGGGAAGTACAAATCAAAACCAGAACAAAAACGTCAACAAAACTCCTGTCGGGAAGTGGAAATCGAAATATGACCCGAAAAAACTTCCAAAACAAGATTGGAAAAGGAAAACAAACAGTGACAGACGTTGAACAACAACACGGAAGTGGAATTCGAAACAGCAAAGTAAATCCGAATTGGAAGTAGGAACCAGAACCAGAACAAAATCCTCATGGAAACTGCTTTCCCGATGTGAAAATCGATTTATGATCCGAAAAATGACTCTAAAACGTGAATGGACCCAAACTATACTGAAACCCAAACCGAACTCGAAACCGGAAGTGGGATTCAAAAGCACAAACAAACTCAATATGAGAAATAGAAATCAAAACAAGAACAAAAATGTCAACAGAAATCATAATTAGAAGTGGAAAGCCAAATATGAACCGAAAAGACATCCAAAACAAGAGAGCAAACGGAAAACAAACAGAGAAAGAGGCCGACCTCCAAACCGGAAGTGGAATGCAAAACAGCAAATAAAATCCGAATTGGAAGAAGAAACGAGAACCAGATCAAAAACCTCATGGAAATTGCTTTCCCGATGTGAAAATCGATTTATGATCCAAAAAAACAGCTCTAAAATGAGAATGGAAACCGAAACTTAACTGAAACCGAAACCGAATTCGAACCCGGAAGTAGGATACCGACTTGGAAATAAACTTCTTACAGGAAGTAGAAATCAAAACTAGAACAAAAACGTCAACAGAAATGCTGTCGGGAAGTTGAAATCCAAATATGGAAGGAAAAAACTCCCAAAACAAGAGTGGAAATGGAAAACAAACAGAGACAAGACGCTGAACTCCAATCCGGAAGTGGAATTCGAAATAGTAAATAAAAACGCAATTGGAAGGAGAAACGAGAACCAGAAAAAAACCTCATGGAAACTGCTTTCCCAATGTGCAAATCGATTTATGATCTGAAAAAATAGCTCTAAAATAAAAATGGAAAACGAAACTTAACTGAAACCAAAACCGAATTCGAACCTGGAAGTTGGATTCGAAAGCACAAACAAACTCAATATGAGAAATAGAAATCAAAACCAGAACAAAAATGTCAACAGAAATCATAATAGGAAGTGGAAATCCAAATATGAATCGAAAAGACTTCCAAAACAAGAGTGGAAATGGAAAACAAACAGAGACATGGACCAAAATCCAAACCGGAATTGGAATTCAAAACAACAAATAAAATCTGAAATGGAAGGAGAAACCAAACCAGAACAGAAACCTCATGGAATGTGCTTTCCCGATGTGAATATCGATTTATGATCCAAAAACATGCTCGAAAATAAGGATGGAAACCGAAACTTAACAGAAACCACAACCAAATTCGAACCCGGAAGTGGGATTAGAACTCGGAAACAAACTCCTTACTGGAAGTAGAAAGCAAAACCAGAACAAAAATATCAACATAAATCCTAATAGGAAGTGGAAATCCAAATATGACCCGAGAAAACTTCCAAAATAAGAGTGGAAACGGAAAACAAACAGAGACAGACACTGAACTCTAAACCGGAAGTGGACTTCGAAACAGCAAATAAAATCCGAATTGGAAGGAGAAACCCAAAACAGAACCAAAACATCATGGAAACTGCTTTCCCGATGTGAAAATCCATTTATGATCTAAAAATATAGCTCTATAATGAAAATGGAATCCGAAACTTAACTGAAACCAAAACCGAATTAAAACCTGGAAGTGGGATTCGAAAGCACAAGCGAACTCAATAGGAGAAATTGAAATCAAAACCAGAACAAAAATGTCAACAGAAATCATGATAGGAAGTGGAAATCCAAATATGAATCGAAAAGACTTCCAAAACAAGAGTGGAAATGGAAAACAAACAGAGACAGGGACCCAACTCCAAACCGGAAGTGGAATTCGAAACAGCAAATAAAATCTGAAATGGAAGGAGAAACCAGATCCAGAACAAAAACCTCATAGAATGTGCTTTTCCGATTTGAAAATCGAATTATGAGCCAAAAAATAGCTCTAAAATGAGAATGGAAACCGAATCATAGCTGAAACCGAAACCGACATCGAACCCGGAAGAGGGATTCAACTCGGAAACAAACTTCTCGAAAGAGCAAGTAAAATCCGAATTGGAAGAAGAAACCAGAACCAGAAAAAAACCTCATGGAAACTGCTTTCCCGCTGTGAAAATCGATTTATGATCCAAAAAAAAATAGCTCCAAAATGAGAATGGAAACCGAAACTTAACTGAAACCGAAAGCGAATTCGAACACGCAAGTGGGATTTGAACTCGGAAACAAACTTCTTACAGGAAGTAGAAATCAAAACCAGAACAAAAACTTCAAAAAACTCCTTTCGGGAAGTGGAAATCCAAATATGAACCGAACAAGAGTGGAAACGGAAAACAGAGACAGATTCCGAAATCCAAACTGGAACTGGAGTTAGGAACAGCATATAAAACCCGAATTAGAAGGAGCAACCAGAACCAGAAAAAAAAAAACCTCATGGATACTGCTTTACCAAAGTGAAAATCGATTTATGATCCGAAAAAAATGCTCGAAAATGAGAATGGAAACCAAAACTTAACTGAAACCGCACCCGAATTCGAACCCGGAAGTGGGATTCGAACTCGGAAACAAATTCCTTACAGGAAGTAGAAAGCAAAACCACAACAAAATGTCAACAGAAATCCTAATAGGGAGTGGAAATCCAAATATGAACTGAAAAAAGTTCGAAAACAAGAGTGGAAACGGAAAACAAACAGAGCCAGACGCTGAACTCTAAACCGGAAGTGGAATTCGAAACAGCAAATAAAATCTGAATTGGAAGAAGAAACCAGAACCAGAACTAAAACCACATGAAAACTGCTTTCCCGATGTGAAAATCGATTTATGATCTGAAAAAATAGCTCTAAAATGAGAATGGAAACCGAAACTTAACTGAAACTGAAACTGAATTCGAACCCGGAAGTGGGACTCGAACTCAGAAACAAACTTCGTACGGGAAGTACAAATCAAAACCAGAACAAAAACGTCAACAAAACTCCTGTCGGGAAGTGGAAATCGAAATATGACCCGAAAAAACTTCCAAAACAAGATTGGAAAAGGAAAACAAACAGTGACAGACGTTGAACAACAACACGGAAGTGGAATTCGAAACAGCAAAGTAAATCCGAATTGGAAGTAGGAACCAGAACCAGAACAAAATCCTCATGGAAACTGCTTTCCCGATGTGAAAATCGATTTATGATCCGAAAAATGACTCTAAAACGTGAATGGACCCAAACTATACTGAAACCCAAACCGAACTCGAAACCGGAAGTGGGATTCAAAAGCACAAACAAACTCAATATGAGAAATAGAAATCAAAACAAGAACAAAAATGTCAACAGAAATCATAATTAGAAGTGGAAAGCCAAATATGAACCGAAAAGACATCCAAAACAAGAGAGCAAACGGAAAACAAACAGAGAAAGAGGCCGACCTCCAAACCGGAAGTGGAATGCAAAACAGCAAATAAAATCCGAATTGGAAGAAGAAACGAGAACCAGATCAAAAACCTCATGGAAATTGCTTTCCCGATGTGAAAATCGATTTATGATCCAAAAAAACAGCTCTAAAATGAGAATGGAAACCGAAACTTAACTGAAACCGAAACCGAATTCGAACCCGGAAGTAGGATACCGACTTGGAAATAAACTTCTTACAGGAAGTAGAAATCAAAACTAGAACAAAAACGTCAACAGAAATGCTGTCGGGAAGTTGAAATCCAAATATGGAAGGAAAAAACTCCCAAAACAAGAGTGGAAATGGAAAACAAACAGAGACAAGACGCTGAACTCCAATCCGGAAGTGGAATTCGAAATAGTAAATAAAAACGCAATTGGAAGGAGAAACGAGAACCAGAAAAAAACCTCATGGAAACTGCTTTCCCAATGTGCAAATCGATTTATGATCTGAAAAAATAGCTCTAAAATAAAAATGGAAAACGAAACTTAACTGAAACCAAAACCGAATTCGAACCTGGAAGTTGGATTCGAAAGCACAAACAAACTCAATATGAGAAATAGAAATCAAAACCAGAACAAAAATGTCAACAGAAATCATAATAGGAAGTGGAAATCCAAATATGAATCGAAAAGACTTCCAAAACAAGAGTGGAAATGGAAAACAAACAGAGACATGGACCAAAATCCAAACCGGAATTGGAATTCAAAACAACAAATAAAATCTGAAATGGAAGGAGAAACCAAACCAGAACAGAAACCTCATGGAATGTGCTTTCCCGATGTGAATATCGATTTATGATCCAAAAACATGCTCGAAAATAAGGATGGAAACCGAAACTTAACAGAAACCACAACCAAATTCGAACCCGGAAGTGGGATTAGAACTCGGAAACAAACTCCTTACTGGAAGTAGAAAGCAAAACCAGAACAAAAATATCAACATAAATCCTAATAGGAAGTGGAAATCCAAATATGACCCGAGAAAACTTCCAAAATAAGAGTGGAAACGGAAAACAAACAGAGACAGACACTGAACTCTAAACCGGAAGTGGACTTCGAAACAGCAAATAAAATCCGAATTGGAAGGAGAAACCCAAAACAGAACCAAAACATCATGGAAACTGCTTTCCCGATGTGAAAATCCATTTATGATCTAAAAATATAGCTCTATAATGAAAATGGAATCCGAAACTTAACTGAAACCAAAACCGAATTAAAACCTGGAAGTGGGATTCGAAAGCACAAGCGAACTCAATAGGAGAAATTGAAATCAAAACCAGAACAAAAATGTCAACAGAAATCATGATAGGAAGTGGAAATCCAAATATGAATCGAAAAGACTTCCAAAACAAGAGTGGAAATGGAAAACAAACAGAGACAGGGACCCAACTCCAAACCGGAAGTGGAATTCGAAACAGCAAATAAAATCTGAAATGGAAGGAGAAACCAGACCCAGAACAAAAACCTCATAGAATGTGCTTTTCCGATTTGAAAATCGAATTATGAGCCAAAAAATAGCTCTAAAATGAGAATGGAAACCGAATCATAGCTGAAACCGAAACCGACATCGAACCCGGAAGAGGGATTCAACTCGGAAACAAACTTCTCGAAAGAGCAAGTAAAATCCGAATTGGAAGAAGAAACCAGAACCAGAAAAAAACCTCATGGAAACTGCTTTCCCGTTGTGAAAATCGATTTATGATCCAAAAAAAATAGCTCCAAAATGAGTATGGAAACCGAAACTTAACTGAAACCGAAAGCGAATTCGAACACGCAAGTGGGATTTGAACTCGGAAACAAACTTCTTACAGGAAGTAGAAATCAAAACCAGAACAAAAACTTCAAAAAACTCCTTTTGGGAAGTGGAAATCCAAATATGAACCGAACAAGAGTGGAAACGGAAAACAGAGACAGATTCCGAAATCCAAACTGGAACTGGAGTTAGGAACAGCATATAAAACCCGAATTAGAAGGAGCAACCAGAACCAGAAAAAAAAAAACCTCATGGATACTGCTTTACCAAAGTGAAAATCGATTTATGATCCGAAAAAAATGCTCGAAAATGAGAATGGAAACCAAAACTTAACTGAAACCGCACCCGAATTCGAACCCGGAAGTGGGATTCGAACTCGGAAACAAATTCCTTACAGGAAGTAGAAAGCAAAACCACAACAAAATGTCAACAGAAATCCTAATAGGGAGTGGAAATCCAAATATGAACTGAAAAAAGTTCGAAAACAAGAGTGGAAACGGAAAACAAACAGAGCCAGACGCTGAACTCTAAACCGGAAGTGGAATTCGAAACAGCAAATAAAATCTGAATTGGAAGAAGAAACCAGAACCAGAACTAAAACCACATGAAAACTGCTTTCCCGATGTGAAAATCGATTTATGATCTGAAAAAATAGCTCTAAAATGAGAATGGAAACCGAAACTTAACTGAAACTGAAACTGAATTCGAACCCGGAAGTGGGACTCGAACTCAGAAACAAACTTCGTACGGGAAGTACAAATCAAAACCAGAACAAAAACGTCAACAAAACTCCTGTCGGGAAGTGGAAATCGAAATATGACCCGAAAAAACTTCCAAAACAAGATTGGAAAAGGAAAACAAACAGTGACAGACGTTGAACAACAACACGGAAGTGGAATTCGAAACAGCAAAGTAAATCCGAATTGGAAGTAGGAACCAGAACCAGAACAAAATCCTCATGGAAACTGCTTTCCCGATGTGAAAATCGATTTATGATCCGAAAAATGACTCTAAAACGTGAATGGACCCAAACTATACTGAAACCCAAACCGAACTCGAAACCGGAAGTGGGATTCAAAAGCACAAACAAACTCAATATGAGAAATAGAAATCAAAACAAGAACAAAAATGTCAACAGAAATCATAATTAGAAGTGGAAAGCCAAATATGAACCGAAAAGACATCCAAAACAAGATGGCAAACGGAAAACAAACAGAGAAAGAGGCCGACCTCCAAACCGGAAGTGGAATGCAAAACAGCAAATAAAATCCGAATTGGAAGAAGAAACGAGAACCAGATCAAAAACCTCATGGAAATTGCTTTCCCGATGTGAAAATCGATTTATGATCCAAAAAAACAGCTCTAAAATGAGAATGGAAACCGAAACTTAACTGAAACCGAAACCGAATTCGAACCCGGAAGTAGGATACCGACTTGGAAATAAACTTCTTACAGGAAGTAGAAATCAAAACTAGAACAAAAACGTCAACAGAAATGCTGTCGGGAAGTTGAAATCCAAATATGGAAGGAAAAAACTCCCAAAACAAGAGTGGAAATGGAAAACAAACAGAGACAAGACGCTGAACTCCAATCCGGAAGTGGAATTCGAAATAGTAAATAAAAACGCAATTGGAAGGAGAAACGAGAACCAGAAAAAAACCTCATGGAAACTGCTTTCCCAATGTGCAAATCGATTTATGATCTGAAAAAATAGCTCTAAAATAAAAATGGAAAACGAAACTTAACTGAAACCAAAACCGAATTCGAACCTGGAAGTTGGATTCGAAAGCACAAACAAACTCAATATGAGAAATAGAAATCAAAACCAGAACAAAAATGTCAACAGAAATCATAATAGGAAGTGGAAATCCAAATATGAATCGAAAAGACTTCCAAAACAAGAGTGGAAATGGAAAACAAACAGAGACATGGACCAAAATCCAAACCGGAATTGGAATTCAAAACAACAAATAAAATCTGAAATGGAAGGAGAAACCAAACCAGAACAGAAACCTCATGGAATGTGCTTTCCCGATGTGAATATCGATTTATGATCCAAAAACATGCTCGAAAATAAGGATGGAAACCGAAACTTAACAGAAACCACAACCAAATTCGAACCCGGAAGTGGGATTAGAACTCGGAAACAAACTCCTTACTGGAAGTAGAAAGCAAAACCAGAACAAAAATATCAACATAAATCCTAATAGGAAGTGGAAATCCAAATATGACCCGAGAAAACTTCCAAAATAAGAGTGGAAACGGAAAACAAACAGAGACAGACACTGAACTCTAAACCGGAAGTGGACTTCGAAACAGCAAATAAAATCCGAATTGGAAGGAGAAACCCAAAACAGAACCAAAACATCATGGAAACTGCTTTCCCGATGTGAAAATCCATTTATGATCTAAAAATATAGCTCTATAATGAAAATGGAATCCGAAACTTAACTGAAACCAAAACCGAATTAAAACCTGGAAGTGGGATTCGAAAGCACAAGCGAACTCAATAGGAGAAATTGAAATCAAAACCAGAACAAAAATGTCAACAGAAATCATGATAGGAAGTGGAAATCCAAATATGAATCGAAAAGACTTCCAAAACAAGAGTGGAAATGGAAAACAAACAGAGACAGGGACCCAACTCCAAACCGGAAGTGGAATTCGAAACAGCAAATAAAATCTGAAATGGAAGGAGAAACCAGATCCAGAACAAAAACCTCATAGAATGTGCTTTTCCGATTTGAAAATCGAATTATGAGCCAAAAAATAGCTCTAAAATGAGAATGGAAACCGAATCATAGCTGAAACCGAAACCGACATCGAACCCGGAAGAGGGATTCAACTCGGAAACAAACTTCTCGAAAGAGCAAGTAAAATCCGAATTGGAAGAAGAAACCAGAACCAGAAAAAAACCTCATGGAAACTGCTTTCCCGCTGTGAAAATCGATTTATGATCCAAAAAAAATAGCTCCAAAATGAGAATGGAAACCGAAACTTAACTGAAACCGAAAGCGAATTCGAACACGCAAGTGGGATTTGAACTCGGAAACAAACTTCTTACAGGAAGTAGAAATCAAAACCAGAACAAAAACTTCAAAAAACTCCTTTCGGGAAGTGGAAATCCAAATATGAACCGAACAAGAGTGGAAACGGAAAACAGAGACAGATTCCGAAATCCAAACTGGAACTGGAGTTAGGAACAGCATATAAAACCCGAATTAGAAGGAGCAACCAGAACCAGAAAAAAAAAAACCTCATGGATACTGCTTTACCAAAGTGAAAATCGATTTATGATCCGAAAAAAATGCTCGAAAATGAGAATGGAAACCAAAACTTAACTGAAACCGCACCCGAATTCGAACCCGGAAGTGGGATTCGAACTCGGAAACAAATTCCTTACAGGAAGTAGAAAGCAAAACCACAACAAAATGTCAACAGAAATCCTAATAGGGAGTGGAAATCCAAATATGAACTGAAAAAAGTTCGAAAACAAGAGTGGAAACGGAAAACAAACAGAGCCAGACGCTGAACTCTAAACCGGAAGTGGAATTCGAAACAGCAAATAAATCTGAATTGGAAGAAGAAACCAGAACCAGAACTAAAACCACATGAAAACTGCTTTCCCGATGTGAAAATCGATTTATGATCTGAAAAAATAGCTCTAAAATGAGAATGGAAACCGAAACTTAACTGAAACTGAAACTGAATTCGAACCCGGAAGTGGGACTCGAACTCAGAAACAAACTTCGTACGGGAAGTACAAATCAAAACCAGAACAAAAACGTCAACAAAACTCCTGTCGGGAAGTGGAAATCGAAATATGACCCGAAAAAACTTCCAAAACAAGATTGGAAAAGGAAAACAAACAGTGACAGACGTTGAACAACAACACGGAAGTGGAATTCGAAACAGCAAAGTAAATCCGAATTGGAAGTAGGAACCAGAACCAGAACAAAATCCTCATGGAAACTGCTTTCCCGATGTGAAAATCGATTTATGATCCGAAAAATGACTCTAAAACGTGAATGGACCCAAACTATACTGAAACCCAAACCGAACTCGAAACCGGAAGTGGGATTCAAAAGCACAAACAAACTCAATATGAGAAATAGAAATCAAAACAAGAACAAAAATGTCAACAGAAATCATAATTAGAAGTGGAAAGCCAAATATGAACCGAAAAGACATCCAAAACAAGAGAGCAAACGGAAAACAAACAGAGAAAGAGGCCGACCTCCAAACCGGAAGTGGAATGCAAAACAGCAAATAAAATCCGAATTGGAAGAAGAAACGAGAACCAGATCAAAAACCTCATGGAAATTGCTTTCCCGATGTGAAAATCGATTTATGATCCAAAAAAACAGCTCTAAAATGAGAATGGAAACCGAAACTTAACTGAAACCGAAACCGAATTCGAACCCGGAAGTAGGATACCGACTTGGAAATAAACTTCTTACAGGAAGTAGAAATCAAAACTAGAACAAAAACGTCAACAGAAATGCTGTCGGGAAGTTGAAATCCAAATATGGAAGGAAAAAACTCCCAAAACAAGAGTGGAAATGGAAAACAAACAGAGACAAGACGCTGAACTCCAATCCGGAAGTGGAATTCGAAATAGTAAATAAAAACGCAATTGGAAGGAGAAACGAGAACCAGAAAAAAACCTCATGGAAACTGCTTTCCCAATGTGCAAATCGATTTATGATCTGAAAAAATAGCTCTAAAATAAAAATGGAAAACGAAACTTAACTGAAACCAAAACCGAATTCGAACCTGGAAGTTGGATTCGAAAGCACAAACAAACTCAATATGAGAAATAGAAATCAAAACCAGAACAAAAATGTCAACAGAAATCATAATAGGAAGTGGAAATCCAAATATGAATCGAAAAGACTTCCAAAACAAGAGTGGAAATGGAAAACAAACAGAGACATGGACCAAAATCCAAACCGGAATTGGAATTCAAAACAACAAATAAAATCTGAAATGGAAGGAGAAACCAAACCAGAACAGAAACCTCATGGAATGTGCTTTCCCGATGTGAATATCGATTTATGATCCAAAAACATGCTCGAAAATAAGGATGGAAACCGAAACTTAACAGAAACCACAACCAAATTCGAACCCGGAAGTGGGATTAGAACTCGGAAACAAACTCCTTACTGGAAGTAGAAAGCAAAACCAGAACAAAAATATCAACATAAATCCTAATAGGAAGTGGAAATCCAAATATGACCCGAGAAAACTTCCAAAATAAGAGTGGAAACGGAAAACAAACAGAGACAGACACTGAACTCTAAACCGGAAGTGGACTTCGAAACAGCAAATAAAATCCGAATTGGAAGGAGAAACCCAAAACAGAACCAAAACATCATGGAAACTGCTTTCCCGATGTGAAAATCCATTTATGATCTAAAAATATAGCTCTATAATGAAAATGGAATCCGAAACTTAACTGAAACCAAAACCGAATTAAAACCTGGAAGTGGGATTCGAAAGCACAAGCGAACTCAATAGGAGAAATTGAAATCAAAACCAGAACAAAAATGTCAACAGAAATCATGATAGGAAGTGGAAATCCAAATATGAATCGAAAAGACTTCCAAAACAAGAGTGGAAATGGAAAACAAACAGAGACAGGGACCCAACTCCAAACCGGAAGTGGAATTCGAAACAGCAAATAAAATCTGAAATGGAAGGAGAAACCAGATCCAGAACAAAAACCTCATAGAATGTGCTTTTCCGATTTGAAAATCGAATTATGAGCCAAAAAATAGCTCTAAAATGAGAATGGAAACCGAATCATAGCTGAAACCGAAACCGACATCGAACCCGGAAGAGGGATTCAACTCGGAAACAAACTTCTCGAAAGAGCAAGTAAAATCCGAATTGGAAGAAGAAACCAGAACCAGAAAAAAACCTCATGGAAACTGCTTTCCCGCTGTGAAAATCGATTTATGATCCAAAAAAAAATAGCTCCAAAATGAGAATGGAAACCGAAACTTAACTGAAACCGAAAGCGAATTCGAACACGCAAGTGGGATTTGAACTCGGAAACAAACTTCTTACAGGAAGTAGAAATCAAAACCAGAACAAAAACTTCAAAAAACTCCTTTCGGGAAGTGGAAATCCAAATATGAACCGAACAAGAGTGGAAACGGAAAACAGAGACAGATTCCGAAATCCAAACTGGAACTGGAGTTAGGAACAGCATATAAAACCCGAATTAGAAGGAGCAACCAGAACCAGAAAAAAAAAAACCTCATGGATACTGCTTTACCAAAGTGAAAATCGATTTATGATCCGAAAAAAATGCTCGAAAATGAGAATGGAAACCAAAACTTAACTGAAACCGCACCCGAATTCGAACCCGGAAGTGGGATTCGAACTCGGAAACAAATTCCTTACAGGAAGTAGAAAGCAAAACCACAACAAAATGTCAACAGAAATCCTAATAGGGAGTGGAAATCCAAATATGAACTGAAAAAAGTTCGAAAACAAGAGTGGAAACGGAAAACAAACAGAGCCAGACGCTGAACTCTAAACCGGAAGTGGAATTCGAAACAGCAAATAAAATCTGAATTGGAAGAAGAAACCAGAACCAGAACTAAAACCACATGAAAACTGCTTTCCCGATGTGAAAATCGATTTATGATCTGAAAAAATAGCTCTAAAATGAGAATGGAAACCGAAACTTAACTGAAACTGAAACTGAATTCGAACCCGGAAGTGGGACTCGAACTCAGAAACAAACTTCGTACGGGAAGTACAAATCAAAACCAGAACAAAAACGTCAACAAAACTCCTGTCGGGAAGTGGAAATCGAAATATGACCCGAAAAAACTTCCAAAACAAGATTGGAAAAGGAAAACAAACAGTGACAGACGTTGAACAACAACACGGAAGTGGAATTCGAAACAGCAAAGTAAATCCGAATTGGAAGTAGGAACCAGAACCAGAACAAAATCCTCATGGAAACTGCTTTCCCGATGTGAAAATCGATTTATGATCCGAAAAATGACTCTAAAACGTGAATGGACCCAAACTATACTGAAACCCAAACCGAACTCGAAACCGGAAGTGGGATTCAAAAGCACAAACAAACTCAATATGAGAAATAGAAATCAAAACAAGAACAAAAATGTCAACAGAAATCATAATTAGAAGTGGAAAGCCAAATATGAACCGAAAAGACATCCAAAACAAGATGGCAAACGGAAAACAAACAGAGAAAGAGGCCGACCTCCAAACCGGAAGTGGAATGCAAAACAGCAAATAAAATCCGAATTGGAAGAAGAAACGAGAACCAGATCAAAAACCTCATGGAAATTGCTTTCCCGATGTGAAAATCGATTTATGATCCAAAAAAACAGCTCTAAAATGAGAATGGAAACCGAAACTTAACTGAAACCGAAACCGAATTCGAACCCGGAAGTAGGATACCGACTTGGAAATAAACTTCTTACAGGAAGTAGAAATCAAAACTAGAACAAAAACGTCAACAGAAATGCTGTCGGGAAGTTGAAATCCAAATATGGAAGGAAAAAACTCCCAAAACAAGAGTGGAAATGGAAAACAAACAGAGACAAGACGCTGAACTCCAATCCGGAAGTGGAATTCGAAATAGTAAATAAAAACGCAATTGGAAGGAGAAACGAGAACCAGAAAAAAACCTCATGGAAACTGCTTTCCCAATGTGCAAATCGATTTATGATCTGAAAAAATAGCTCTAAAATAAAAATGGAAAACGAAACTTAACTGAAACCAAAACCGAATTCGAACCTGGAAGTTGGATTCGAAAGCACAAACAAACTCAATATGAGAAATAGAAATCAAAACCAGAACAAAAATGTCAACAGAAATCATAATAGGAAGTGGAAATCCAAATATGAATCGAAAAGACTTCCAAAACAAGAGTGGAAATGGAAAACAAACAGAGACATGGACCAAAATCCAAACCGGAATTGGAATTCAAAACAACAAATAAAATCTGAAATGGAAGGAGAAACCAAACCAGAACAGAAACCTCATGGAATGTGCTTTCCCGATGTGAATATCGATTTATGATCCAAAAACATGCTCGAAAATAAGGATGGAAACCGAAACTTAACAGAAACCACAACCAAATTCGAACCCGGAAGTGGGATTAGAACTCGGAAACAAACTCCTTACTGGAAGTAGAAAGCAAAACCAGAACAAAAATATCAACATAAATCCTAATAGGAAGTGGAAATCCAAATATGACCCGAGAAAACTTCCAAAATAAGAGTGGAAACGGAAAACAAACAGAGACAGACACTGAACTCTAAACCGGAAGTGGACTTCGAAACAGCAAATAAAATCCGAATTGGAAGGAGAAACCCAAAACAGAACCAAAACATCATGGAAACTGCTTTCCCGATGTGAAAATCCATTTATGATCTAAAAATATAGCTCTATAATGAAAATGGAATCCGAAACTTAACTGAAACCAAAACCGAATTAAAACCTGGAAGTGGGATTCGAAAGCACAAGCGAACTCAATAGGAGAAATTGAAATCAAAACCAGAACAAAAATGTCAACAGAAATCATGATAGGAAGTGGAAATCCAAATATGAATCGAAAAGACTTCCAAAACAAGAGTGGAAATGGAAAACAAACAGAGACAGGGACCCAACTCCAAACCGGAAGTGGAATTCGAAACAGCAAATAAAATCTGAAATGGAAGGAGAAACCAGATCCAGAACAAAAACCTCATAGAATGTGCTTTTCCGATTTGAAAATCGAATTATGAGCCAAAAAATAGCTCTAAAATGAGAATGGAAACCGAATCATAGCTGAAACCGAAACCGACATCGAACCCGGAAGAGGGATTCAACTCGGAAACAAACTTCTCGAAAGAGCAAGTAAAATCCGAATTGGAAGAAGAAACCAGAACCAGAAAAAAACCTCATGGAAACTGCTTTCCCCGCTGTGAAAATCGATTTATGATCCAAAAAAAATAGCTCCAAAATGAGAATGGAAACCGAAACTTAACTGAAACCGAAAGCGAATTCGAACACGCAAGTGGGATTTGAACTCGGAAACAAACTTCTTACAGGAAGTAGAAATCAAAACCAGAACAAAAACTTCAAAAAACTCCTTTCGGGAAGTGGAAATCCAAATATGAACCGAACAAGGGTGGAAACGGAAAACAGAGACAGATTCCGAAATCCAAACTGGAACTGGAGTTAGGAACAGCATATAAAACCCGAATTAGAAGGAGCAACCAGAACCAGAAAAAAAAAAACCTCATGGATACTGCTTTACCAAAGTGAAAATCGATTTATGATCCGAAAAAAATGCTCGAAAATGAGAATGGAAACCAAAACTTAACTGAAACCGCACCCGAATTCGAACCCGGAAGTGGGATTCGAACTCGGAAACAAATTCCTTACAGGAAGTAGAAAGCAAAACCACAACAAAATGTCAACAGAAATCCTAATAGGGAGTGGAAATCCAAATATGAACTGAAAAAAGTTCGAAAACAAGAGTGGAAACGGAAAACAAACAGAGCCAGACGCTGAACTCTAAACCGGAAGTGGAATTCGAAACAGCAAATAAAATCTGAATTGAAGAAGAAACCAGAACCAGAACTAAAACCACATGAAAACTGCTTTCCCGATGTGAAAATCGATTTATGATCTGAAAAAATAGCTCTAAAATGAGAATGGAAACCGAAACTTAACTGAAACTGAAACTGAATTCGAACCCGGAAGTGGGACTCGAACTCAGAAACAAACTTCGTACGGGAAGTACAAATCAAAACCAGAACAAAAACGTCAACAAAACTCCTGTCGGGAAGTGGAAATCGAAATATGACCCGAAAAAACTTCCAAAACAAGATTGGAAAAGGAAAACAAACAGTGACAGACGTTGAACAACAACACGGAAGTGGAATTCGAAACAGCAAAGTAAATCCGAATATGGAAGTAGGAACCAGAACCAGAACAAAATCCTCATGGAAACTGCTTTCCCGATGTGAAAATCGATTTATGATCCGAAAAATGACTCTAAAACGTGAATGGACCCAAACTATACTGAAACCCAAACCGAACTCGAAACCGGAAGTGGGATTCAAAAGCACAAACAAACTCAATATGAGAAATAGAAATCAAAACAAGAACAAAAATGTCAACAGAAATCATAATTAGAAGTGGAAAGCCAAATATGAACCGAAAAGACATCCAAAACAAGAGAGCAAACGGAAAACAAACAGAGAAAGAGGCCGACCTCCAAACCGGAAGTGGAATGCAAAACAGCAAATAAAATCCGAATTGGAAGAAGAAACGAGAACCAGATCAAAAACCTCATGGAAATTGCTTTTCCCGATGTGAAAATCGATTTATGATCCAAAAAAACAGCTCTAAAATGAGAATGGAAACCGAAACTTAACTGAAACCGAAACCGAATTCGAACCCGGAAGTAGGATACCGACTTGGAAATAAACTTCTTACAGGAAGTAGAAATCAAAACTAGAACAAAAACGTCAACAGAAATGCTGTCGGGAAGTTGAAATCCAAATATGGAAGGAAAAAACTCCCAAACAAGAGTGGAAATGGAAAACAAACAGAGACAAGACGCTGAACTCCAATCCGGAAGTGGAATTCGAAATAGTAAATAAAAACGCAATTGGAAGGAGAAACGAGAA
>NW_025959524.1:0-41222 GCF_023159225.1 Perognathus longimembris pacificus | reverse complement strand
CTGGATTGTGGTGAGGCAACAGAGAAAAAATCTCATTTAGGACCTGCACTTACGAAGGGGGTAGGCAGTAGTATATCAGGGAGTAAACCTTCTGAGAATAAAAACAGCTGGAGCTTGTTAAGGTAATTACACAGGGGAAAGGATAATGTACTGGGAACTCTTCAGAAGAATCTGATTTGTGGTGAGGGGAGAGAGATAAAAGCTCATTTAGGAACGAGAAGAACATGCTGCTTAGGCAGCTGTTTATCAGGAAATATCTCCACTGAGATTAAGAAAAGCAGTAGCTTAATAAATTAAGTACTTCCTGGTATGGTTACTGTACTGGTAACTCCCCAAAAGAATCTGGATTGTGGTGAGGGAACAGAGAAAAAAGCTCATTTAGGAACTGCACTTACGAAGGGGTAGGCAGCTGTATATAAGGGAGTAAACCTTCTGAGAATAAAAACAGCTGGAGCTTGTTAAGGTAATTACACAGGGGAAAAGATAATGTACTGGGAACTCCTCAGAAGAATCTGATTTGTGGTGAGGGGAGAGAGATAAAAGCTCATTTAGGAACGACATGAACATGCTGCGTAGGTAGCTGTTTATCAGTAAATATCTCCACTGAGATTAAGAAAAGCAGTAGCTTTGGGCTGGGGATATAGCCTAGTGGCAAGAGTGCCTTCCTCGGATACACGAGTCCCTAGGTTCGATTCCCAGCACCACATATACAGAAAACGGCCAGAAGTGGCGCTGTGGCTCAAGTGGCAGAGTGCTAGCCTTGAGCGGGAAGAAGCCAGGGACAGTGCTCTGGCCCTGAGTCCAATGCCCAGGACTGGCCAAAAAAAAAATAATAAAAGAAAATAAAAGAAAAGCAGTAGCTTAAGAAATTAAGTACTTCCTGGTTTGGTTACTGTACTGGTAACTCCCCAAAAGAATCTGGATTGTGGTGAGGGAACAGAGGAAAAAGCTCATTTAGGAACTGCACTTACAAAGCGGGTAGGCAGCTGTATATCAGGGAGTAAACCTTCTGAGAATAAAAACAGCTGGAGCTTGTTAAGGTAATTACAAAGGGGAAAGTATAATGTACTGGGAACTCCTCAGAAGAATCTGATTTGTGGTGAGGGGAGAGAGATAAAAGCTCATTTAGGAACGACATGAACATGCTGCGTACGTAGCTGTTTATCAGTAAACATCTCCACTGAGATTAAGAAAAGCAATAGCTTAATAAATTAAGTACTTCCTGGTATGGTTACTGTACTGGTAACTCCCCAAAAGAATCTGGATTGTGGTGAGGGAACAGAGAAAAAAGCTCATTTAGGACCTGCACTTACGAAGGGGGTAGGCAGCTGTATATCAGGGAGTGAACCTTCTGAGAATAAAAACAGCTGGATCTTGTTAAGGTAATTACACAGGGGAAAGGATAATGTACTGGGAACTCCTCAGAAGAATCTGATTTGTGGTGAGGCGAGAGAGATAAAAGCTCATTTAGGAACGACATGAACATGCTGCATACGTAGCTGTTTATCAGTAAATATCTCCACTGTGATTAAGAAAAGCAGTAGCTTAAAAAATTAAGTACTTCCTGCTATGGATATTCTACTGGTAACTGCCCAAAAGAATCTGGATTATGGTGAGGGAACAGAGAAATATGCTCATTTAGGACCTGCACTTACGAAGGGGTAGGCAGCTGTATATCAGGGAGTAAACCTTCTGAGAATAAAAACAGCTGGACCTTGTTAAGGTAATTACACAGGGGAAAGGATAATGTACTGGGAACTCCTCAGAAGAATCTGGATTGTGGTGAGGGAACAGAGAAAAAAGCTCATTTATGACATGCACTTACGAGTGGGTAGGCAGCTGTATATCAGGGAGTAAACCTTCTGAGAATAAAAACAGCTGGAGCTTGTTAAGGTAATTACACAGGGGAAAGGATAATGTACTGGGAACTCCTCAGAAGAATCTGATTTGTGGTGAGGGAGAGAGATAAAAGCTCATGTAGGAACGACATGAACATGCTGCGTAGGTAGCTGTTTATCAGTAAATATCTCCACTGAGATTAAGAAAAGCAGTAGCTTAATAAATTAAGTACTTCCTGGTATGGTTACTGTACTGGTAACTCCCAAAAGAATCTGGATAGTGGGTGAGGGAACAGAGAAAAAAGCTCATTTAGGACCTGCACTTACGAAGGGGGTAGGCAGCTGTATATCAGGGAGTAAACCTTCTGAGAATAAAAACAGCTGGAGCTTTTTAAGGTAATTACACAGGGGAAAGGATAATGTACTGGGAACTCCTCAGAAGAATCTGATTTGTGGTGAGGGGTGAGAGATAAAAGCTCATTTAGGCACGACATGAACATGCTGCGTAGGTAGCTGTTTATCAGTAAATATCTCCACTGAGATTAAGAAAAGCAGTAGCTTAATAAATTAAGTACTTCCTCGTATAGTTACTCTACTGGTAATTCCCCAATAGAATCTGGATTGTGGTGAGGCAACAGAGAAAAAAGCTCATTTAGGACCTGCACTTACGAAGGGGGTAGGCAGTAGTATATCAGGGAGTAAACCTTCTGAGAATAAAAACAGCTGGAGCTTGTTAATTTAATTACACAGGGAAAGGATAATGTACTGGGAAATCCTCAGAAGAATCTGATTTGTGGTGAGGGGAGAGAGATAAAAGCTCATTTAGGCACGACATGAACTTGCTGCGTAGGTAGCTGTTTATCAGTAAATATCTCCACTGAGATTAAGAAAAGCAGTAGCTTAATAAATTAAGTACTTCCTGGTATGGTTACTGTACTGGTAACTCCCCATAAGAATCTGGATTGTGGTGAGGGAACAGAGAAAAAAGCTCATTTAGGAACTGCACTTACGAAGGGGTAGGCAGCTGTATATCAGGGAGTAACCCTTCTGAGAATAAAAACAGCTGGAGCTTTTTAAGGTAATTACACAGGGGAAAGGATAATGTACTGGGAACTCCTCAGAAGAATCTGATTTGTGGTGAGGGGAGAGAGATAAAAGCTCCTTTAGGAACGACATGAACATGCTGCATAGGTAGCTGTTGATCAGTAAATATCTCCACTGAGATTAAGAAAAGCAGTAGCTTTGGGCTGGGGATATAGCCTAGTGGCAAGAGTGCCTTCCTCGGATACACGAGTCCCTAGGTTCGATTCCCCAGCACCACATATACAGAAAACGGCCAGAAGTGGCGCTGTGGCTCAAGTGGCAGAGTGCTAGCCTTGAGCGGGAAGAAGCCAGGGACAGTGCTCAGGCCCTGAGTCCAATGCCCAGGACTGGCCAAAAAAAAAATAAAATAAAATAAAAGAAAAGCAGTAGCTTAAGAAATTAAGTACTTCCTGGTTTGGTTACTGTACTGGTAACTCCCAAAAGAATCTGGATTGTGGTGAGGGAACAGAGAAAAAAGCTCACTTAGGACCTGCACTTACGAAGGGGGTAGGCAGCTGTATATCAGGGAGTAAACCTTCTGAGAATAAAAACAGCTGGAGCTTGTTAAGGTAATTACACAGGGGAAAGGATAATGTACTGGGAACTCCTCAGAAGAATCTGATTTGTGGTGAGGGGAGAGAGATAAAAGCTCATTTAGGAACGACATGAACATGCTGCGTAGGTAGCTGTTTATCAGTAAATATCTCCACTGAGATTAAGAAAAGCAGTAGCTTAATAAATTAAGTACTTCCTCGTATAGTTACTCTACTGGTAATTCCCCAATAGAATCTGGATTGTGGTGAGGGAACAGAGAAAAAAGCTCATTTAGGACCTGCACTTACGAAGGGGGTAGGCAGTAGTATATCAGGGAGTAAACCTTCTGAGAATAAAAACAGCTGGAGCTTGTTAATTTAATTACACAGGGGAAAGGATAATGTACTGGGAAATCCTCAGAAGAATCTGATTTGTGGTGAGGGGAGAGAGATAAAAGCTCATTTATGAACGATATGAAAATGCTGCGTAGGTAGCTGTTTATCAGTAAATATTTCCACTGAGATTAAGAAAAGCAGTAGCTTAATAAATTAAGTACTTCCTGGTATGGTTACTGTACTGGGAACTCCCCAAAAGAATCTGGATTGTGGTGAGGGAACAGAGAAAAAAGCTCATTTAGGACCTGCACTTTCGAAGGGGGTAGGCAGCTGTATATCAGGGAGTAAACCTTCTGAGAATAAAAACAGCTGGAGCTTGTTAAGGTAATTACACAGGGGAAAGGATAATGTACTGGGAACTCCTCAGAAGAATCTGATTTGTGGTGAGGGGAGAGAGATAAAAGCTCATTTAGGAACGACATGAACATGCTGCGTAGGTAGCTGTTTATCAGTAAATATCTCCACTGAGATTAAGAAAAGGAGTAGCTTAATAAATTAAGTACTTCCTGGTATGGTTACTGTACTGGTAACTCCCCAAAAGAATCTGGATTGTGGTGAGGGAACAGAGAAAAAAGCTCATTTAGGACCTGCACTTACGAAGGGGGTAGGCAGCTGTATATCAGGGAGCAAACCTTCTGAGAATAAAAACAGCTGGAGCTTGTTAAGGTAATAACACAGGGGAAAGGATAATGTACTGGGAACTCCTCAGAAGAATCTGATTTGTGGTGAGGGGAGAGAGATAAAAGCTCATTTAGGAACGACATGAACATGCTCCGTAGGTAGCTGTTTATCAGTAAATATCTCCACTGAGATTAAGAAAAGCAGTAGCTTAATAAATTAAGAACTTCCTGGTATGGTTACTGTACTGGTAACTCCCCAAAAGAATCTGGATTGTGGTGAGGGAACAGAGAAAAAAGCTCATTTAGGACCTGCACTTACGAAGGGGGTAGGCAGCTGTATATCAGGGAGTTAACCTTTCTGAGAATGAAAAACAGCTGGAGGTTGTTAAGGTAATTACACAGGGGAAAGGATAATGTACTGGGTACTCCTCAGAAGAATCTGATTTGTGGTGAGGGGAGAGAGATAAAAGCTCATTTAGGATCGACATGAACATGCTGTGTAGGTATCTGTTTATCAGTAAATATCTCTACTGAGATTAAGAAAAGCAGAAGCTTAATAATTTAAGTACTTCCTGGTATGGATACTGTACTGGTAACTATCCAAAAGAATCGGGATTGTGGTGAGGGAACAGAGAAAAAAGCTCATTTAGGAACGACATGAACATGCTGCGTAGGTAGCTGTTTATCAGTAAATATCTCCACTGAGATTAAGAAAAGCAGTAGCTTAATAAAGTAAGTACTTCCTGGTATGGTTACTGTACTGGTAACTCCCCAAAGAATCTGGATTGTGGTGAGGGAACAGAGAAAAAAGCTCATTAAGGAACTGCACTTACGAAGGGGGTAGGCAGCTCTATATCAGGGAGTATCGCTTCAGAGAATAAAAACACCTGGAGCTTGTTAAGGTAATTACACAGGGGAAAGGATAATGTACTGGGAACTCCTCAGAAGAATCTGATTTGTGGTGAGGGGAGAGAGATAAAAGCTCATTTGGGAACGACATGAACATGCTGCATACGTAGCTGTTTATCACTAAATATCTCCACTGAGATTAAGAAAAGCAGTAGCTTAATAAATTAAGTACTTCCTGGTATGGAAACTCTACTGGTAACTCCGAAAAGAATCTGGATTTTGGTGAGGGAACAGAGGAAAAAGCTCATTTAGGAACGACATGAACATGCTGCGTGGGTAGCTGTTTATCAATAAATATCTCCACTGAGATTAAGAAAAGCAGTAGCTTAATAAATTAAGTACTTCCTGGTATGGTTACTGTACTGGTAACTCCCCAAAAGAATCTGGATTGTCGTGAGGGAACAGAGAAAAAAGCTCATTTAGGACCTGCACTTACGAAGGGGGTAGGCAGCTGTATATCAGGGAGTAAACCTTCTGAGAATAAAAACAGCTGGAGCTTGTTAAGGTAATTACACAGGGGAAAGGGTAAAGTACTGTGAACTCCTCAGAAGAATCTGATTTGTGTTGAGGGTAGAGAGATAAAAGCTCATTTAGGAACGACATGAACATGCTGCGTAGGTAGCTGTTTATCAGTAAATAAATCCACTGAGATTAAGAAAAGCAGTAGCTTAATAAATTAAGTACTTCCTGGTATGGTTACTGTACTGGTAACTCTCCAAAAGAATCTGGATTGTGGTGAGGGAACAGAGAAAAAAGCTCATTTAGGACCTGCACTTACGAAGGGGGTAGGCAGCTGTATATCAGGGAGTAAACCTTCTGAAAATAAAAACAGCTGGTGCTTGTTAAGGTATTTACACAGGGGAAAGGATAATGTACTGGGAACTCCTCAGAAGAATTTGATTTGTGGTGACGGGAGAGAGATAAAAGCTCATTTAGGAACGACATGAACATGCTGCGTAGGTAGCTGTTTATCAGTAAATATCTCCACTGAGATTAAGAAAAGCAGTAGCTTAATAAATTAAGTACTTCCTGGTATGGTTACTGTACTGGTAACTCCCCAAAAGAATCTGGATTGTGGAGAGGGAACAGAGAAAAAAGCTCATTGAGGATCTGCACTTACTAAGTGGGTAGGCAGTTGTATACCAGGGAGTAAACCTTCTGAGAATAAAAACAGCTGGAGCTTGTTAACGTAATTACACAGGGGAAAGGATAATGTACTGGGAACACCTCAGAAGAATCTGATTTGTGGTGAGGGGAGAGAGATAAAAGCTCATTTAGGAACGACATGAACATGCTGCGTAGGTAGCTGTTTATCAGTAAATATCTCCACTGAGATTAAGAAAAGCAGTAGCTTAATAAATTAAGTACTTCCTGGTATGTTTACTGTACTGGTAACTCCCCAAAAGAATCTGGATTGTGGTGAGGGAACAGAGAAAAAAGCTCATTTAGGACCTGCACTTACGAAGGGGGTAAGCAGCTGTATATCAGGGAGTATCGCTTCTGAGGAAAAAAACAGCTGGAGCTTGTTAAGGTAATTACACAGGGGAAAGGATAATGTACTGGGAACTCCTCAGAAGAATCTGATTTGTGGTGAGGGGAGAGAGATAAAAGCTCATTTAGGAACGACATGAACATGCTGCATACGTAGCTGTTTATCAGTAAATATCTCCACTGAGATTAAGAAAAGCAATAGCTTAATAAATTAAGTCCTTCTGGTATGGATACTGTACTGGTAACTCCCCAAAAGAATCTGGATTGTGGTGAGGGAACAGATAAAAAAGCTCATTTAGGAACGACATGAACATGCTGCGTAGGTAGCTGTTTATCAGTAAATATCTCCACTGAGATTAAGAAAAGTAGTAGCTTAATAAATTAAGTACTTCCTGGTATGTTTACTGTACTGGTAACTCCCCAAAAGAATCTGGATTGTGGTGAAGGAACAGAGAAAAAAGCTCTTTTATGACCTGCACTTACGAAGGGGGTCGGCAGCTGTATATCAGGGAGTAAACCTTCTGAGAATAAAAACAGCTGGAGCTTGTTAAGGTAATTACACAGGGGAAAGGATAATGTACTGGGAACTCCGCAAAAGAATCTGAATTGTGGTAAGGGGAGAGAGATAAAAGTTCATTTAGGAACGACATGAACATGCTGCGTAGGTAGCTGTTTATCAGTAAATATCTCCACTGAGATTAAAAAAAGCAGTAGCTTAATAAATTAAGTACTTCATGGTATGGTTACTGTACTGGTAACTCCCCAAAAGAATCTGGATTGTGGTGAGGGAACAGAGAAAAAAGCTCATTTAGGACCTGCACTTACGAAGGGGGTAGGCAGCTGTATATCAGGGAGTAAACCTTCTGAGAATAAAAATAGCTGGAGCTTGTTAAGGTAATTACACAGGGGAAAGGACAATGTACTGGGAACTCCTCAGAAGAATCTGATTTGTGGTGAGGGGAGAGAGATAAAAGCTCATTTAGGAACGACATGAACATGCTGCGTAGGTAGCTGTTTATCAGCAAATATCTCCACTGCGATTAAGAAAAGCAGTAGCTTAATAAATTAAGTACTTCCTGGTATGGTTACTGTACTGGTAACTCCCCAAAAGAATCTGGATTTTGGTGAGGGAACAGAGAAAAAAGCTCATTTAAGACCTGCACTTACGAAGGGGGTAGGCAGCTGTATATCAGGGAGTAAACCTTCTGAGAATAAAAACAGCTGGAGCTTGTTAAGGTAATTACACAGGGGAAAGGATAATGTACTGGGAACTCCTCAGAAGTATCTGATTTGTGGTGAGGGGAGAGAGATAAAAGCTCATTTAGGAATGACATGAACATGCTGCGTAGGTAGCTGTTTATCAGTAAATATCTCCACTGAGATTAAGAAAAGCAGTAGCTTAATAAATTAAGTACTTCCTTGTATTGTTACAGTACTGGTAACTCCCCAAAAGAATCTGGATTGTGGTGAGGGAACAGAGAAAAAAGCTCATTTAGGACCTGCACTTACGAAGGGGGTAGACAGCTGTATATCAGGGAGTAAACCTTCTGAGAATAAAAACAGCTGGAGCTTGTTAAGGTAATTACACAGGGGAAAGGATAATGTACTGGGAACTCCTCAGAAGTATCTGATTTGTGGTGAGGGGAGAGAGATAAAAGCTCATTTAGGAACGACATGAACATGCTGCGTATGTAGCTGTTTATCAGTAAATATCTCCACTGAGATTAAGAAAAGCAGTAGCTTAATAAATTCAGTACTTCCTGGTATGGTTACTGTACTGGTAACTCCCCAAAATAATCTGGATTGTGGTGAGGGAACAGAGAAAAAAGCTCATTTAGGACCTGCACTTACGAAGGGGGTAGGCAGCTGTATATCAGGGAGTAAACCTTCTGAGAATAAAAACAGCTGGAGCTTGTTAAGGTAATTACACAGGGGAAATGATAATGTACTGGGATCTCCTCAGAAGAATCTGATTTGTGGTGAGGGGAGAGAGATAAAAGCTCATTTAGGAACGACATGAACATGCTGCGTAGGTAGCTGTTTATCAGTAAATATCTCTACTGAGATTAAGAAAAGCAGAAGCTTAATAAATTAAGTACTTCCTGGTATGGTTACTGTACTGGTAACTCCCCAAAAGAATCTGGATTGTGGTGAGGGAACAGAGAAAAAAGCTCATTTAGTAACGACATGAACATGCTGCGTAGGTAGCTGTTTATCAGTAAATATCTCCACTGAGATTAAAAAAAGCAGTAGCTTAATAAAGTAAGTACTTCCTGGTATGGTTACTGTACTGGTAACTCCCCAAAAGAATCTGGATTGTGGTGAGGGAACAGAGAAAAATGCTCATTAAGACCTGCACTTACGAAGGGGGTAGGCAGCTGTATATCAGGGAGTATCGCTTCAGAGAATAAAAACACCTGGAGCTAGTTAAGGTAATTACACAGGGGAAAGTATAATGTACTGGGAACTCCTCAGAAGAATCTGATTTGTGGTGAGGGGAGAGAGATAAAAGCTCATTTGGGAACGACATGAACATGCTGCATACGTAGCTGTTTATCACTAAATATCTCCACTGAGATTAAGAAAAGCAGTAGCTTAATAAATTAAGTACTTCCTGGTATTCATACTGTACTGGTAACTCCCCAAAAGAATCTGGATTTTGGTGAGGGAACGGAGAAAAAAGCTCATTTAGGAACGACATGAACATGCTGCGTAGGTAGCTGTTTATCACTAAATATCTCCACTGAGATTAAGAAAAGCAGTAGCTTAATAAATTAAGTACTTCCTGGTATGGTTACTGTACTGGTAACTCCGCAAAAGTAAATGGATTGTCCTGAGGGAACAGAGAAAAAAGCTCATTTAGGACCTGCACTTACGAAGGGGGTAAGCAGCTGTATATCAGGGAGTTAACCTTCTGAGAATAAAAACAGCTGGAGCTTGTTAAGGTAATTACACAGGGGAAAGGATAAAGTACTGTGAAATCCTCAGAAGAATCTGATTTGTGTTGAGGGTAGAGAGATAAAAGCTCATTTAGGAACGACATGAACATGCTGCGTAGGTAGCTGTTTATCAGTAAATATATCCACTGACATTAAGAAAAGCAGTACCTTAATAAACTAAGTACTTCCTGGTATGGTTACTGTACTGGTAACTCCCCAAAACAATCTGGATTGTGGTGAGGGAACAGAGAAAAAAGCTCATTTAGGACCTGCACTTACGAAGGGGGTAGGCAGCTGTATATCAGGGAGTAAACATTCTGAGAATAAAAACAGCTGGAGCTTGTTAAGGTAATTACACAGGGGAAAGGATAATGTACTGGGAACTCCTCAGAAGAATCTGATTTGTGGTGAGGGGAGAGAGATAAAAGCTCATTTAGGAACGACATGAACATGCTGCGTAGGTAGCTGTTTATCAGTAAATATCTCCACTGAGATTAAGAAAAGCAGTAGCTTAATAAATTAAGTACTTCCTGGTATGGTTACTGTACTGGTAACTCCCCAAAAGAATCTGGATTGTGGTGAGGGAACAGAGAAAAAAGCTCATTTAGGACCTGCACTTACGAAGAGGATAGGCAGCTGTTTATCAGGGAGTAAACCTTCTGAGAATAAAAACAGCTGGAGCTTCTTAAGGTAATTACACAGGGGAAAGGATAATGTACTGGGAAATCCTCAGAAGAATCTGATTTGTGGTGAGGGGAGAGAGATAAAAGCTCATTTAGGAACGACATGAACATGCTGCGTAGGTAGCTGTTTATCAGTAAATATCTCCACTGAGATTAAGAAAAGCAGTAGCTTAATAAATTAAGTACTTCCTGGTATGGTTACTGTACTGGTAACTCCCCAAAAGAATCTGGATTGTGGTGAGGGAACAGAGAAAAAAGCTCATTTAGGACCTGCACATAAGAAGGGGGTAGGCAGCTGTATATCAGGGAGTAAACCTTCTGAGAATAAAAACAGCTGGAGCTTGTTAAGGTAATTACACAGGGGAAAGGATAATGTACTGGGAACTCCTCAGAAGAATCTGATTTCTGGTGAGGGGAGAGAGATAAAAGCTCATTTAAGAACGACATGAACATGCTGCGTAGGTAGCTGTTTATCAGTAAATATCTCCACTGAGATTAAGAAAAGCAGTAACTTAATAAATTAAGTACTTCCTGGTATGGTTACTGTACTGGTAACTCCCCAAAAGAATCTGGATTGTGGTGAGGGAACAGAGAAAAAAGCTCATTAAGAACCTGCACTTACGAAGGGGTAGGCAGCTGTATATCAGGGAGTAAACCTTCTGAGAATAAAAACAGCTGGAGCTTGTTAAGGTAATTACACAGGGGAAAGGATAATGTACTGGGAACTCCTCAGAAGAGTCTGATTTGTGGTGAGGGGAGAGAGATAAAAGCTCATTTAGGAACGACATGAACATGCTGCGTAGGTAGCTGTTTATCAGTAAATATCTCCACTGAGATTAAGAAAAGCAGTAGCTTAATAAATTAAGTACTTCCTGGTATGGTTACTGTACTGGTAACTCCCCAAAAGAATCTGGATTGTGGTGAGGGAACAGAGAAAAAAGCTCATTTAGGTCCTGCACTTACGAAGGGGGTAGGCAGCTGTATATCAGGGAGTAAACCTTCTGAGAATAAAAACAGCTGGAGCTTGTTAAGGTAATTACACAGGGGAAAGGATAATGTACTGGGAACTCCTCAGAAGAATCTGATTTGTGGTGAGGGGAGAGAGATAAAAGCTCATTTAGGAACGACATGAACATGCTGCGTAGGTAGCTGTTTATCAGTAAATATCTCTACTGAGAATAAGAAAAGCAGAAGCTTAATAAATTAAGTACTTCCTGGTATGGTTACTGTACTGGTAACTCCCCAAAAGAATCTGGATTGTGGTGAGGGAACAGAGAAAAAAGCTCATTTAGTAACGACATGAACATGCTGCGTAGGTAGCTGTTTATCAGTAAATATCTCCACTGAGATTAAGAAAAGCAGTAGCTTAATAAAGTAAGTACTTCCTGGTATGGTGACTGTACTGGTAACTCCCCAAAAGAATCTGGATTGTGGTGAGGGAACAGAGAAAAAAGCTCATTTAGGACCTGCACTTACGAAGGGGGTAGGCAGCTGTATATCAGGGAGTATCGCTTCAGAGAATAAAAACACCTGGAGCTAGTTAAGGTAATTACACAGGGGAAAGTATAATGTACTGGGAACTCCTCAGAAGAATCTGATTTGTGGTGAGGGGAGAGAGATAAAAGCTCATTTGGGAACGACATGAACATGCTGCATACGTAGCTGTTTATCACTAAATATCTCCACTGAGATTAAGAAAAGCAGTAGCTTAATAAATTAAGTACTTCCTGGTATGGATACTGTACTGGTAACTCCCCAAAAGAATCTGGATTTTGGTGAGGGAACAGAGAAAAAAGCTCATTTAGGAACGACATGAACATGCTGCATACGTAGCTGTTTATCAATAAATATCTCCACTGAGATTAAGAAAAGCAGTAGCTTAATAAATTAAGTACTTCCTGGTATGGTTACTGTACTGGTAACTCCGCAAAAGTAAATGGATTGTCCTGAGGGAACAGAGAAAAAAGCTCATTTAGGACCTGCACTTACGAAGGGGGTAAGCAGCTGTATATCAGGGAGTTAACCTTCTGAGAATAAAAACAGCTGGAGCTTGTTAAGGTAATTACACAGGGGAAAGGATAAAGTACTGTGAAATCCTCAGAAGAATCTGATTTGTGTTGAGGGTAGAGAGATAAAAGCTCATTTAGGAACGACATGAACATGCTGCGTAGGTAGCTGTTTATCAGTAAATATATCCACTGACATTAAGAAAAGCAGTAGCTTAATAAACTAAGTACTTCCTGGTATGGTTACTGTACTGGTAACTCCCCAAAACAATCTGGATTGTGGTGAGGGAACAGAGAAAAAAGCTCATTTAGGACCTGCACTTACGAAGGGGGTAGGCAGCTGTATATCAGGGAGTAAACATTCTGAGAATAAAAACAGCTGGAGCTTGTTAAGGTAATTACACAGGGGAAAGGATAATGTACTGGGAACTCCTCAGAAGAATCTGATTTGTGGTGAGGGGAGAGAGATAAAAGCTCATTTAGGAACGACATGAACATGCTGCGTAGGTAGCTGTTTATCAGTAAATATCTCCACTGAGATTAAGAAAAGCAGTAGCTTAATAAATTAAGTACTTCCTGGTATGGTTACTGTACTGGTAACTCCCCAAAAGAATCTGGATTGTGGTGAGGGAACAGAGAAAAAAGCTCATTTAGGACCTGCACTTACGAAGAGGATAGGCAGCTGTTTATCAGGGAGTAAACCTTCTGAGAATAAAAACAGCTGGAGCTTCTTAAGGTAATTACACAGGGGAAAGGATAATGTACTGGGAAATCCTCAGAAGAATCTGATTTGTGGTGAGGGGAGAGAGATAAAAGCTCATTTAGGAACGACATGAACATGCTGCGTAGGTAGCTGTTATCAGTAAATATCTCCACTGAGATTAAGAAAAGCAGTAGCTTAATAAATTAAGTACTTCCTGGTATGGTTACTGTACTGGTAACTCCCCAAAAGAATCTGGATTGTGGTGAGGGAACAGAGAAAAAAGCTCATTTAGGACCTGCACATAAGAAGGGGGTAGGCAGCTGTATATCAGGGAGTAAACCTTCTGAGAATAAAAACAGCTGGAGCTTGTTAAGGTAATTACACAGGGGAAAGGATAATGTACTGGGAACTCCTCAGAAGAATCTGATTTCTGGTGAGGGGAGAGAGATAAAAGCTCATTTAGGAACGACATGAACATGCTGCGTAGGTAGCTGTTTATCAGTAAATATCTCCACTGAGATTAAGAAAAGCAGTAACTTAATAAATTAAGTACTTCCTGGTATGGTTACTGTACTGGTAACTCCCCAAAAGAATCTGGATTGTGGTGAGGGAACAGAGAAAAAAGCTCATTAAGAACCTGCACTTACGAAGGGGTAGGCAGCTGTATATCAGGGAGTAAACCTTCTGAGAATAAAAACAGCTGGAGCTTGTTAAGGTAATTACACAGGGGAAAGGATAATGTACTGGGAACTCCTCAGAAGAGTCTGATTTGTGGTGAGGGGAGAGAGATAAAAGCTCATTTAGGAACGACATGAACATGCTGCGTAGGTAGCTGTTTATCAGTAAATATCTCCACTGAGATTAAGAAAAGCAGTAGCTTAATAAATTAAGTACTTCCTGGTATGGTTACTGTACTGGTAACTCCCCAAAAGAATCTGGATTGTGGTGAGGGAACAGAGAAAAAAGCTCATTTAGGTCCTGCACTTACGAAGGGGGTAGGCAGCTGTATATCAGGGAGTAAACCTTCTGAGAATAAAAACAGCTGGAGCTTGTTAAGGTAATTACACAGGGGAAAGGATAATGTACTGGGAACTCCTCAGAAGAATCTGATTTGTGGTGAGGGGAGAGAGATAAAAGCTCATTTAGGAACGACATGAACATGCTGCGTAGGTAGCTGTTTATCAGTAAATATCTCTACTGAGAATAAGAAAAGCAGAAGCTTAATAAATTAAGTACTTCCTGGTATGGTTACTGTACTGGTAACTCCCCAAAAGAATCTGGATTGTGGTGAGGGAACAGAGAAAAAAGCTCATTTAGTAACGACATGAACATGCTGCGTAGGTAGCTGTTTATCAGTAAATATCTCCACTGAGATTAAGAAAAGCAGTAGCTTAATAAAGTAAGTACTTCCTGGTATGGTGACTGTACTGGTAACTCCCCAAAAGAATCTGGATTGTGGTGAGGGAACAGAGAAAAAAGCTCATTTAGGACCTGCACTTACGAAGGGGGTAGGCAGCTGTATATCAGGGAGTATCGCTTCAGAGAATAAAAACACCTGGAGCTAGTTAAGGTAATTACACAGGGGAAAGTATAATGTACTGGGAACTCCTCAGAAGAATCTGATTTGTGGTGAGGGGAGAGAGATAAAAGCTCATTTGGGAACGACATGAACATGCTGCATACGTAGCTGTTTATCACTAAATATCTCCACTGAGATTAAGAAAAGCAGTAGCTTAATAAATTAAGTACTTCCTGGTATGGATACTGTACTGGTAACTCCCCAAAAGAATCTGGATTTTGGTGAGGGAACAGAGAAAAAAGCTCATTTAGGAACGACATGAACATGCTGCATACGTAGCTGTTTATCAATAAATATCTCCACTGAGATTAAGAAAAGCAGTAGCTTAATAAATTAAGTACTTCCTGGTATGGTTACTGTACTGGTAACTCCCCAAAAGTAAATGGATTGTCCTGAGGGAACAGAGAAAAAAGCTCATTTAGGACCTGCACTTACGAAGGGGGTAAGCAGCTGTATATCAGGGAGTTAACCTTCTGAGAATAAAAACAGCTGGAGCTTGTTAAGGTAATTACACAGGGGAAAGGATAAAGTACTGTGAACTCCTCAGAAGAATCTGATTTGTGTTGAGGGTAGAGAGATAAAAGCTCATTTACGAACGACATGAACATGCTGCGTAGGTAGCTGTTTATCAGTAAATAAATCCACTGACATTAAGAAAAGCAGTAGCTTAATAAATTAAGTACTTCCTGGTATGGTTACTGTACTGGTAACTCCCCAAAACAATCTGGATTGTGGTGAGGGAACAGAGAAAAAAGCTCATTTAGGACCTGCACTTACGAAGGGGGTAGGCAGCTGTATATCAGGGAGTAAACATTCTGAGAATAAAAACAGCTGGAGCTTGTTAAGGTAATTACACAGGGGAAAGGATAATATACTGGGAACTCCTCAGAAGAATCTGATTTGTGGTGAGGGGAGAGAGATAAAAGCTCATTTAGGAACGACATGAACATGCTGCGTAGGTAGCTGTTTATCAGTAAATATCTCCACTGAGATTAAGAAAAGCAGTAGCTTAATAAATTAAGTACTTCCTGGTATGGTTACTGTACTGGTAACTCCCCAAAAGAATCTGGATTGTGGTGAGGGAACAGAGAAAAAAGCTCATTTAGGACCTGCACTTACGAAGCGGATAGGCAGCTGTTTATCAGGGAGTAAACCTTCTGAGAATAAAAACAGCTGGAGCTTCTTAAGGTAATTACACAGGGGAAAGGATAATGTACTGGGAACTCCTCAGAAGAATCTGATTTGTGGTGAGGGGAGAGAGATAAAAGCTCATTTAGGAACGACATGAACATGCTGCGTAGGTAGCTGTTTATCAGTAAATATCTCCACTGAGATTAAGAAAAGCAGTAGCTTAATAAATTAAGTACTTCCTGGTATGGTTACTGTACTGGTAACTCCCCAAAAGAATCTGGATTGTGGTGAGGGAACAGAGAAAAAAGCTCATTTAGGACCTGCACATAAGAAGGGGGTAGGCAGCTGTATATCAGGGAGTAAACCTTCTGAGAATAAAAACAGCTGGAGCTTGTTAAGGTAATTACACAGGGGAAAGAATAATGTACTGGGAACTCCTCAGAAGAATCTGATTTCTGGTGAGGGGAGAGAGATAAAAGCTCATTTAGGAACGACATGAACATGCTGCGTAGGTAGCTGTTTATCAGTAAATATCTCCACTGAGATTAAGAAAAGCAGTAACTTAATAAATTAAGTACTTCCTGGTATGGTTACTGTACTGGTAACTCCCCAAAAGAATCTGGATTGTGGTGAGGGAACAGAGAAAAAAGCTCATTAAGAACCTGCACTTACGAAGGGGTAGGCAGCTGTATATCAGGGAGTAAACCTTCTGAGAATAAAAACAGCTGGAGCTTGTTAAGGTAATTACACAGGGGAAAGGATAATGTACTGGGAACTCCTCAGAAGAGTCTGATTTGTGGTGAGGGGAGAGAGATAAAAGCTCATTTAGGAACGACATGAACATGCTGCGTAGGTAGCTGTTTATCAGTAAATATCTCCACTGAGATTAAGAAAAGCAGTAGCTTAATAAATTAAGTACTTCCTGGTATGGTTACTGTACTGGTAACTCCCCAAAAGAATCTGGATTGTGGTGAGGGAACAGAGAAAAAAGCTCATTTAGGGCCTGCACTTACGAAGGGGGTAGGCAGCTGTATATCAGGGAGTAAACCTTCTGAGAATAAAAACAGCTGGAGCTTGTTAAGGTAATTACACAGGGGAAAGGATAATGTACTGGGAACTCCTCAGAAGAATCTGATTTGTGGTGAGGGGAGAGAGATAAAAGCTCATTTAGGAACGACATGAACATGCTGCGTAGGTAGCTGTTTATCAGTAAATATCTCCACTGAGATTAAGAAAAGCAGTAGCTTAATAAATTAAGTACTTCCTGGTATGGTTACTGTACTGGTAACTCCCCAAAAGAATCTGGATTGTGGTGAGGGAACAGAGAAAAAAGCTCATTTAGGACCTGCACTTACGAAGGGGGTAGGCAGCTGTATATCAGGGAGTAAACCTTCTGAGAATAAAAATAGCTGGAGCTTGTTAAGGTAATTACACAGGGGAAAGGATAATGTACTAGGATCTCCTCAGAAGAATCTGATTTGTGGTGAGGGGAGAGAGATAAAAGCTCATTTAGGAACGACATGAACATGCTGCGTAGGTAGCTGTTTATCAGTAAATATCTCCACTGAGATTAAGAAAAGCAGTAGCTTAATAAATTAAGTACTTCCTGGTATGGTTACTGTACTGGTAACTCACCAAAAGAATCTGTATTGTGGTAAGGGAACAGAGAAAAAAGCTCATTTAGGACCTGCACTTACGAAGGGGGTAGGCAGCTGTATATCAGGGAGTAAAACTTCTGAGAATAAAAATAGCTGGAGCTTGTTAAGGTAATTACACAGGAGAAAGGACAATGTACTGGGAACTCCTCAGAAGAATCTGATTTGTGGTGAGGGGAGAGAGATAAAAGCTCATTTAGGAACGACATGAACATGCTGCGTAGGTAGCTGTTTATCAGCAAATATCTCCACTGCGATTAACAAAAGCAGTAGCTTAATAAATTAAGTACTTCCTGGTATGGTTACTGTACTGGTAACTCCCCAAAAGAATCTGGATTTTGGTGAGGGAACAGAGAAAAAAGCTCATTAAGGACCTGCACTTACGAAGGGGGTAGGCAGCTGTATATCAGGGAGTAAACCTTCTGAGAATAAAAACAGCTGGAGCTTGTTAAGGTAATTACACAGGGGAAAGGATAATGTACTGGGAACTCCTCAGAAGAATCTGATTTGTGGTGAGGGGAGAGAGATAAAAGCTCATTTAGGAATGACATGAACATGCTGCGTAGGTAGCTGTTTATCAGTAAATATCTCCACTGAGATTAAGAAAAGCAGTAGCTTAATAAATTAAGTACTTCCTTGTATGGTTACAGTACTGGTAACTCCCCAAAAGAATCTGGATTGTGGTGAGGGAACAGAGAAAAAAGCTCATTTAGGACCTGCACTTACGAAGGGGGTAGACAGCTGTATATCAGGGAGTAAACCTTCTGAGAATAAAAACAGCTGGAGCTTGTTAAGGTAATTACACAGGGGAAAGGATAATGTACTGGGAACTCCTCAGAAGTATCTGATTTGTGGTGAGGGGAGAGAGATAAAAGCTCATTTAGGAACGACATGAACATGCTGCGTATGTAGCTGTTTATCAGTAAATATCTCCACTGAGATTAAGAAAAGCAGTAGCTTAATAAATTCAGTACTTCCTGGTATGGTTACTGTACTGGTAACTCCCCAAAAGCATCTGGATTGTGGTGAGGGAACAGAGAAAAAAGCTCATTTAGGACCTGCACTTACGAAGGGGGTAGGCAGCTGTATATCAGGGAGTTAACCTTCTGAGAATAAAAACAGCTGGAGCTTGTTAAGGTAATTACACAGGGGAAAGGATAATGTACTGGGATCTCCTCAGAAGAATCTGATTTGTGGTGAGGGGAGAGAGATAAAAGCTCATTTAAGAACGACATGAACATGCTGCGTAGGTAGCTGTTTATCAGTAAATATCTCTACTGAGATTAAGAAAAGCAGAAGCTTAATAAATTAAGTACTTCCTGGTATGGTTACTGTACTGGTAACTCCCCAAAAGAATCTGGATTGTGGTGAGGGGACAGAGAAAAAAGCTCATTTAGTAACGACATGAACATGCTGCGTAGGTAGCTGTTTATCAGTAAATATCTCCACTGAGATTAAGAAAAGAAGTAGCTTAATAAAGTAAGTACTTCCTGGTATGGTTACTGTACTGGTAACTCCCCAAAAGAATCTGGATTGTGGTGAGGGAACAGAGAAAAAAGCTCATTTAGGACCTGCACTTACGAAGGGGGTAGGCAGCTGTATATCAGGGAGTATCAATTCAGAGAATAAAAACACCTGGAGCTAGTTAAGGTAATTACACAGGGGAAAGTATAATGTACTGGGAACTCCTCAGAAGAATCTGATTTGTGGTGAGGGGAGAGAGATAAAAGCTCATTTGGGAACGACATGAACATGCTGCATACGTAGCTGTTTATCACTAAATATCTCCACTGAGATTAAGAAAAGCAGTAGCTTAATAAATTAAGTACTTCCTGGTATGGATACTGTACTGGCAACTCCCCAAAAGAATCTGGATTTTGGTGAGGGAACAGAGAAAAAAGCTCATTTAGGAACGACATGAACATGCTGCGTAGGTAGCTGTTTATCAATAAATATCTCCACTGAGATTAAGAAAAGCAGTAGCTTAATAAATTAAGTACTTCCTGGTATGGTTACTGTACTGGTAACTCCCCAAAAGTAAATGGATTGTCCTGAGGGAACAGAGAAAAAAGCTCATTTAGGACCTGCACTTACGAAGGGGGTAAGCAGCTGTATATCAGGGAGTTAACCTTCTGAGAATAAAAACAGCTGGAGCTTGTTAAGGTAATTACACAGGGGAAAGGATAAAGTACTGTGAACTCCTTAGAAGAATCTGATTTGTGTTGAGGGTAGAGAGATAAAAGCTCATTTAGGAACGACATGAACATGCTGCGTAGGTAGCTGTTTATCAGTAAATAAATCCACTGACATTAAGAAAAGCAGTAGCTTAATAAATTAAGTACTTCCTGGTATGGTTACTGTACTGATAACTCCCCAAAACAATCTGGATTGTGGTGAGGGAACAGAGAATAAAGCTCATTTAGGACCTGCACTTACGAAGGGGGTAGGCAGCTGTATATCAGGGAGTAAACATTCTGAGAATATAAACAGCTGGAGCTTGTTAAGGTAATTACACAGGGGAAAGGATAATGTACTGGGAACTCCTCAGAAGAATCTGATTTGTGGTGAGGGGAGAGAGATAAAAGCTCATTTAGGAACGACATGAACATGCTGCGTAGGTAGCTGTTTATCAGTAAATATCTCCACTGAGATTAAGAAAAGCAGTAGCTTAATAAATTAAGTACTTCCTGGTATGGTTACTGTACTGGTAACTCCCCAAAAGAATCTGGATTGTGGTGAGGGAACAGAGAAAAAAGCTCATTTAGGACCTGCACTTACGAAGCGGATAGGCAGCTGTTTATCAGGGAGTAAACCTTCTGAGAATAAAAACAGCTGGAGCTTCTTAAGGTAATTACACAGGGGAAAGGATAATGTACTGGGAACTCCTCAGAAGAATCTGATTTGTGGTGAGGGGAGAGAGATAAAAGCTCATTTAGGAACGACATGAACATGCTGCGTAGGTAGCTGTTTATCAGTAAATATCTCCACTGAGATTAAGAAAAGCAGTAGCTTAATAAATTAAGTACTTCCTGGTATGGTTACTGTACTGGTAACTCCCCAAAAGAATCTGGATTGTGGTGAGGGAACAGAGAAAAAAGCTCATTTAGGCCCTGCACATAAGAAGGGGGTAGGCAGCTGTATATCAGGGAGTAAACCTTCTGAGAATAAAAACAGCTGGAGCTTGTTAAGGTAATTACACAGGGGAAAGGATAATGTACTGGGAACTCCTCAGAAGAATCTGATTTCTGGTGAGGGGAGAGAGATAAAAGCTCATTTAGGAACGACATGAACATGCTGCGTAGGTAGCTGTTTATCAGTAAATATCTCCACTGAGATTAAGAAAAGCAGTAGCTTAATAAATTAAGTACTTCCTGGTATGGTTACTGTACTGGTAACTCCCCAAAAGAATCTGGATTGTGGTGAGGGAACAGAGAAAAAAGCTCATTAAGAACCTGCACTTACGAAGGGGTAGGCAGCTGTATATCAGGGAGTAAACCTTCTGAGAATAAAAACAGCTGGAGCTTGTTAAGGTAATTACACAGGGGAAAGGATAATGTACTGGGAACTCCTCAGAAGAATCTGATTTGTGGTGAGGGGAGAGAGATAAAAGCTCATTTAGGAACGACATGAACATGCTGCGTAGGTAGCTGTTTATCAGTAAATATCTCCACTGAGATTAAGAAAAGCAGTAGCTTAATAAATTAAGTACTTCCTGGTATGGTTACTGTACTGGTAACTCCCCAAAAGAATCTGGATTGTGGTGAGGGAACAGAGAAAAAAGCTCATTTAGGACCTGCACTTACGAAGCGGATAGGCAGCTGTTTATCAGGGAGTAAACCTTCTGAGAATAAAAACAGCTGGAGCTTGTTAAGGTAATTACACAGGGGAAAGGATAATGTACTGGGAACTCCTCAGAAGAATCTGATTTGTGGTGAGGGGAGAGAGATAAAAGCTCATTTAGGAACGACATGAACATGCTGCGTAGGTAGCTGTTTATCAGTAAATATCTCCACTGAGATTAAGAAAAGCAGTAGCTTAATAAATTAAGTACTTCCTGGTATGGTTACTGTACTGGTAACTCCCCAAAAGAATCTGGATTGTGGTGAGGGAACAGAGAAAAAAGCTCATTTAGGACCTGCACATAAGAAGGGGGTAGGCAGCTGTATATCAGGGAGTAAACCTTCTGAGAATAAAAACAGCTGGAGCTTGTTAAGGTAATTACACAGGGGAAAGGATAATGTACTGGGAACTCCTCAGAAGAATCTGATTTGTGGTGAGGGGAGAGAGATAAAAGCTCATTTAGGGACGACATGAACATGCTGCGTAGGTAGCTGTTTATCAGTAAATATCTCCACTGAGATTAAGAAAAGCAGTAACTTAATAAATTAAGTACTTCCTGGTATGGTTACTGTACTGGTAACTCCCCAAAAGAATCTGGATTGTGGTGAGGGAACAGAGAAAAAAGCTCATTAAGAACCTGCACTTACGAAGGGGTAGGCAGCTGTATATCAGGGAGTAAACCTTCTGAGAATAAAAACAGCTGGAGCTTGTTAAGGTAATTACACAGGGGAAAGGATAATGTACTGGGAACTCCTCAGAAGAGTCTGATTTGTGGTGAGGGGAGAGAGATAAAAGCTCATTTAGGAACGACATGAACATGCTGCGTAGGTAGCTGTTTATCAGTAAATATCTCCACTGAGATTAAGAAAAGCAGTAGCTTAATAAATTAAGTACTTCCTGGTATGGTTACTGTACTGGTATCTCCCCAAAAGAATCTGGATTGTGGTGAGGTAACAGAGAAAAAAGCTCATTTAGGACCTGCACTTACGAAGGGGGTAGGCAGCTGTATATCAGGGAGTAAACCTTCTGAGAATAAAAACAGCTGGAGCTTGTTAAGGTAATAACAAAGGGGAAAGGATAATGTACTGGGAACTCCTCAGAAGAATCTGATTTGTGGTGAGGGGAGAGAGATAAAAGCTCATTTAGGAACGACATGAACATGCTGCGTAGGTAGCTGTTTATCAGTAAATATCTCCACTGAGATTAAGAAAAGCAGTAGCTTAATAAATTAAGTACTTCCTGGTATGGTTACTGTACTGGTAACTCCCCAAAAGAATCTGGATTGTGGTGAGGGAACAGAGAAAAAAGCTCATTTAGGACCTGCACTTACGAAGGGGGTAGGCAGCTGTATATCAGGGAGTAAACCTTCTGAGAATAAAAACAGCTGGAGCTTGTTAAGGTAATTACACAGGGGAAAGGATAATGTACTGGGAACTCCTCAGAAAAATCTGATTTGTGGTGAGGGGAGAGAGATAAAAGCTCATTTAGGAACGACATGAACATGCTGCGTAGGTAGCTGTTTATCAGTAAATATCTCCACTGAGATTAAGAAAAGCAGTAGCTTAATAAATTAAGTACTTCCTGGTATGGTTACTGTACTGGTAACTCCCCAAAAGAATCTGGATTGTGGTGAGGGAAATGAGAAAAAAGCTCATTTAGGACCTGCACTTACGAAGGGGGTAGGCAGCTGTATATCAGTGAGTAAACCTTCTGAGAATAAAAACAGCTGGAGCTTGTTAAGGTAATTACACAGGGGAAAGGATAATGTACTGGGAACTCCTCAGAAGAGTCTGATTTGTGGTGAGGGGAGAGAGATAAAAGCTCATTTAGGAACGACATGAACATGCTGCGTAGGTAGCTGTTTATCAGTAAATATCTCCACTGAGATTAAGAAAAGCAGTAGCTTAATAAATTAAGTACTTCCTGGTATGGTTACTGTACTGGTAACTCCCCAAAAGAATCTGGATTGTGGTGAGGTAACAGAGAAAAAAGCTCATTTAGGACCTGCACTTACGAAGGGGGTAGGCAGCTGTATATCAGGGAGTAAACCTTCTGAGAATAAAAACAGCTGGAGCTTGTTAAGGTAATAACAAAGGGGAAAGGATAATGTACTGGGAACTCCTCAGAAGAATCTGATTTGTGGTGAGGGGAGAGAGATAAAAGCTCATTTAGGAACGACATGAACATGCTGCGTAGGTAGCTGTTTATCAGTAAATATTTCCACTGAGATTAAGAAAAGCAGTAGCTTAATAAATTAAGTACTTCCTGGTATGGTTACTGTACTGGTAACTCCCCAAAAGAATCTGGATTGTGGTGAGGGAACAGAGAAAAAAGCTCATTTAGGACCTGCACTTACGAAGGGGGTAGGCAGCTGTATATCAGGGAGTAAACCTTCTGAGAATAAAAACAGCTGGAGCTTGTTAAGGTAATTACACAGGGGAAAGGATAATGTACTGGCAACTACTCAGAAGAATCTGATTTGTGGTGAGGGGAGAGAGATAAAAGCTCATTTAGGAACGACATGAACATGCTGCGTAGGTAGCTGTTTATCAGTAAATATCTCCACTGAGATAAAGAAAAGCAGTAGCTTAATAAATTAAATACTTCCTGGTATGGGTACTTTACTGGTAACTCCCCAAAAGAATCTGTCATTGTGGTGAGGGAACAGAGAAAAAAGATCATTTAAGACCTGCACTTACGAAGGGGGTAGGCAGTTGTATATCAGGGAGTAAACCTTCTGAGAATAAAACAGCTGGAGCTTGTTAGGTAATTACACAGGGGAATGGATAATGTACTGGGAACTCCTCAGAAGAATCTGATTTGTGGTGAGGGGAGAGAGATAAAAGCTCATTTAGGAACGACATGAACATGCTGCGTAGGTAGCTGTTTATCAGTAAATATCTCCACTGAGATTAAGAAAAGCAGTAGCTTAATAAATTAAGTACTTCCTGGTATGGTTACTGTACTGGTAACTCCCCAAAAGAATCTGGATTGTGGTGAGGGAACAGAGAAAAAAGCTCATTTAGGACCTGCACTTACGAAGGGGGTAGGCAGCTGTATATCAGGGAGTAAACCTTCTGAGAATAAAAACAACTGGAGCTTGGTAAGGTAATTACACAGGGGAAAGGATAATGTACTGGGAACTCCTCAGAAGAATCTGATTTGTGGTGAGCGGAGAGAGATAAAAGCTCATTTAGGAACGACATGAACATGCTGCGTAGGTAGCTGTTTATCAGTAAATATCTCCACTGAGATTAAGAAAAGCAGTAGCTTAATAAATTAAGTACTTCCTGGTATGGTTACTGTACTGGTAACTCCCCAAAAGAATCTGGATTGTGGTGAGGGAACAGAGAAAAAAGCTCATTTATGACCTGCACTTACGAAGGGGTTAGGCAGCTGTATATCAGGGAGTAAACCTTCTGAGAATAAAAACAGCAGGAGCTTGTTTAGGTAATTACACAGGGGAAAGGATAATGTACTGGGAACTCCTCAGAAGAATCTGATTTGTGGTGAGGGGAGAGAGATAAAAGCTAATTTAGGAACGACATGAACATGCTGCGTAGGTAGCTGTTTATCAGTAAATATCTCCACTGAGATTAAGAAAAGCAGTAGCTTAATAAATTACGTACTTCCTGGTATGTTTACTGTACTGGTAACTCCCCAAAAGAATCTGGATTGTGGTGAGGGAACAGAGAAAAAAGCTCATTTAGGACCTGCACTTACGAAGGGGGTAGGCAGCTGTATATCAGGGAGTAAACCTTCTGAGAATAAAAAGAGCTGGAGCTTGTTAAGGTAATTACACAGGGGAAAGGATAATGTACTGGCAACTCCTCAGAAGAATCTGATTTGTGGTGAGGGGAGAGAGATAAAAGCTCATTTAGGAACGACATGAACATGCTGCGTAGGTAGCTGTTTATCAGTAAATATCTACACTGAGATTAAGAAAAGCAGTAGCTTAATAAATTAAGTACTTCCTGGTATGGTTACTGTACTGGTAACTCCCCAAAAGAATCTGGATTGTGGTGAGGGAAATGAGAAAAAAGCTCATTTAGGACCTGCACTTACGAAGGGGGTAGGCAGCTGTATATCAGTGAGTAAACCTTCTGAGAATAAAAACAGCTGGAGCTTGTTAAGGTAATTACACAGGGGAAAGGATAATGTACTGGGAACTCCTCAGAAGAATCTGATTTGTGGTGAGGGGAGAGAGATAAAAGCTCATTTAGGAACGACATGAACATGCTGCGTAGGTAGCTGTTTATCAGTAAATATCTCCACTGAGATTAAGAAAAGCAGTAGCTTAATAAATTAAGTACTTCCTGGTATGGTTACTGTACTGGTAACTCCCCAAAAGAATCTGGATTGTGGTGAGGGAACAGACAAAAAAGCTCATTTAAGACCTGCACTTACGAAGGGGGTAGGCAGCTGTATATCAGGGAGTAAACCTTCTGAGAATAAAAACAGCTGGAGCTTGTTAAGGTAATTATACAGGGGAAAGGATAATGTACTGGGAACTCCTCAGAAGAATCTGATTTGTGGTGAGGGGAGAGAGATAAAAGCTCATTTAGGAATGACATGAACATGCTGCGTAGGTAGCTGTTTATCAGTAAATATCTCCACTGAGATTAAGAAAAGCAGTAGCTTAATAAATTAAGTACTTCCTGGTATGGTTACTGTACTGGTAACTCCCCAAAAGAATCTGGATTGTGGTGAGGGAACAGAGAAAAAAGCTCATTTAGGAACTGCACTTACGAAGGGGGTAGGCAGCTGTATATCAGGGAGTAAACCTTCTGAGAATAAAAACAGCTGGAGCTTGTTAAGGTAATTACACAGGGGAAAGGATAATGTACTGGCAACTCCTCAGAAGAATCTGATTTGTGGTGAGGGGAGAGAGATAAAAGCTCATTTAGGAACGACATGAACATGCTGCGTAGGTAGCTGTTTATCAGTAAATATCTCCACTGAGATAAAGAAAAGCAGTAGCTTAATAAATTAAATACTTCCTGGTATGGGTACTTACTGGTAACTCCCCAAAAGAATCTGTCATTGTGGTGAGGGAACAGAGAAAAAAGATCATTTAAGACCTGCACTTACGAAGGGGGTAGGCAGCTGTATATCAGGGAGTAAACCTTCTGAGAATAAAAACAGCTGGAGCTTGTTTAGGTAATTACACAGGGGAATGGATAATGTACTGGGAACTCCTCAGAAGAATCTGATTTGTGGTGAGGGGAGAGAGATAAAAGCTCATTTAGGAACGACATGAACATGCTGCGTAGGTAGCTGTTTATCAGTAAATATCTCCACTGAGATTAAGAAAAGCAGTAGCTTAATAAATTAAGTACTTCCTGGTATGGTTACTGTACTGGTAACTCCCCAAAAGAATCTGGATTGTGGTGAGGGAACAGAGAAAAAAGCTCATTTAGGACCTGCACATACGAAGGGGGTAGGCAGCTGTATATCAGGGAGTAAACCTTCTGAGAATAAAAACAACTGGAGCTTGGTAAGGTAATTACACAGGGGAAAGGATAATGTACTGGGAACTCCTCAGAAGAATCTGATTTGTGGTGAGCGGAGAGAGATAAAAGCTCATTTAGGAACGACATGAACATGCTGCGTAGGTAGCTGTTTATCAGTAAATATCTCCACTGAGATTAAGAAAAGCAGTAGCTTAATAAATTAAGTACTTCCTGGTATGGTTACTGTACTGGTAACTCCCCAAAAGAATCTGGATTGTGGTGAGGGAACAGAGAAAAAAGCTCATTTATGACCTGCACTTACGAAGGGGTTAGGCAGCTGTATATCAGGGAGTAAACCTTCTGAGAATAAAAACAGCAGGAGCTTGTTTAGGTAATTACACAGGGGAAAGGATAATGTACTGGGAACTCCTCAGAAGAATCTGATTTGTGGTGAGGGGAGAGAGATAAAAGCTAATTTAGGAACGACATGAACATGCTGCGTAGGTAGCTGTTTATCAGTAAATATCTCCACTGAGATTAAGAAAAGCAGTAGCTTAATAAATTACGTACTTCCTGGTATGTTTACTGTACTGGTAACTCCCCAAAAGAATCTGGATTGTGGTGAGGGAACAGAGAAAAAAGCTCATTTAGGACCTGCACTTACGAAGGGGGTAGGCAGCTGTATATCAGGGAGTAAACCTTCTGAGAATAAAAAGAGCTGGAGCTTGTTAAGGTAATTACACAGGGGAAAGGATAATGTACTGGCAACTCCTCAGAAGAATCTGATTTGTGGTGAGGGGAGAGAGATAAAAGCTCATTTAGGAACGACATGAACATGCTGCGTAGGTAGCTGTTTATCAGTAAATATCTCCACTGAGATTAAGAAAAGCAGTAGCTTAATAAATTAAGTACTTCCTGGTATGGTTACTGTACTGGTAACTCCCCAAAAGAATCTGGATTGTGGTGAGGGAACAGAGAAAAAAGCTCATTTAGGACCTGCACTTACGAAGGGGTTAGGCAGCTGTATATCAGGGAGTAAACCTTCTGAGAATAAAAACAGCAGGAGCTTGTTTAGGTAATTACACAGGGGAAAGGATAATGTACTGGGAACTCCTCAGAAGAATCTGATTTGTGGTGAGGGGAGAGAGATAAAAGCTCATTTAGGAACGACATGAACATGCTGCGTAGGTAGCTGTTTATCAGTAAATATCTCCACTGAGATTAAGAAAAGCAGTAGCTTAATAAATTAAGTACTTCCTGGTATGTTTACTGTACTGGTAACTCCCCAAAAGAATCTGGATTGTGGTGAGGGAACAGAGAAAAAAGCTCATTTAGGACCTGCACTTACGAAGGGGGTAGGCAGCTGTATATCAGGGAGTAAACCTTCTGAGAATAAAAACAGCTGGAGCTTGTTAAGGTAATTACACAGGGGAAAGGATAATGTACTGGGAACTCCTCAGAAGAATCTGATTTGTGGTGAGGGGAGAGAGAAAAAAGCTCATTTAGGAACGACATGAACATGCTGCGTAGGTAGCTGTTTATCAGTAAATATCTCCACTGAGATTAAGAAAAGCAGTAGCTTAATAAATTAAGTACTTCCTGGTATGGTTACTGTACTGGTAACTCCCCAAAAGAATCTGGATTGTGGTGAGGGAACAGAGAAAAAAGCTCATTTAGGACCTGCACTTACGAAGGGGGTAGGCAGCTGTATATCAGGGAGTAAACCTTCTGAGAATAAAAACAGCTGGAGCTTGTTAAGGAAATTACACAGGGGAAAGGATAATGTACTGGGAACTCCTCAGAAGAATCTGATTTGTGGTGAGGGGAGAGAGATAAAAGCTCATTTAATAACGACATGAACATGCTGCGTAGGTAGCTGTTTATCAGTAAATATCTCACTGAGATTAAGAAAAGCAGTAGCTTAATAAATTAAGTACTTCCTGGTATGGTTACTGTACTGGTAACTCCCCAAAAGAATCTGGATTGTTGTGAGGGAACAGAGAAAAAAGCTGATTCAGGACCTGCACTTACGAAGGGGGTAGGCAGCTGTATATCAGGGAGTAAACCTTCTGAGAATAAAAACAACTGGAGCTTGGTAAGGTAATTACTCAGGGGAAAGGATAATGTACTGGGAACTCCTCAGAAGAATCTGATTTGTGGTGAGCGGAGAGAGATAAAAGCTCATTTAGGAACGACATGAACATGCTGCGTAGGTAGCTGTTTATCAGTAAATATCTCCACTGAGATTAAGAAAAGCAGTAGCTTAATAAATTAAGTACTTCCTGGTATGGTTACTGTACTGGTAACTCCCCAAAAGAATCTGGATTGTGGTGAGGGAACAGAGAAAAAAGCTCATTTATGACCTGCACTTACGAAGGGGTTAGGCAGCTGTATATCAGGGAGTAAACCTTCTGAGAATAAAAACAGCAGGAGCTTGTTTAGGTAATTACACAGGGGAAAGGATAATGTACTGGGAACTCCTCAGAAGAATCTGATTTGTGGTGAGGGGAGAGAGATAAAAGCTAATTTAGGAACGACATGAACATGCTGCGTAGGTAGCTGTTTATCAGTAAATATCTCCACTGAGATTAAGAAAAGCAGTAGCTTAATAAATTACGTACTTCCTGGTATGTTTACTGTACTGGTAACTCCCCAAAAGAATCTGGATTGTGGTGAGGGAACAGAGAAAAAAGCTCATTTAGGACCTGCACTTACGAAGGGGGTAGGCAGCTGTATATCAGGGAGTAAACCTTCTGAGAATAAAAAGAGCTGGAGCTTGTTAAGGTAATTACACAGGGGAAAGGATAATGTACTGGCAACTCCTCAGAAGAATCTGATTTGTGGTGAGGGGAGAGAGATAAAAGCTCATTTAGGAACGACATGAACATGCTGCGTAGGTAGCTGTTTATCAGTAAATATCTACACTGAGATTAAGAAAAGCAGTAGCTTAATAAATTAAGCACTTCCTGGTATGGTTACTGTACTGGTAACTCCCCAAAAGAATCTGGATTGTGGTGAGGGAAATGAGAAAAAAGCTCATTTAGGACCTGCACTTACGAAGGGGGTAGGCAGCTGTATATCAGTGAGTAAACCTTCTGAGAATAAAAACAGCTGGAGCTTGTTAAGGTAATTACACAGGGGAAAGGATAATGTACTGGGAACTCCTCAGAAGAATCTGATTTGTGGTGAGGGGAGAGAGATAAAAGCTCATTTAGGAACGACATGAACATGCTGCATAGGTAGCTGTTTATCAGTAAATATCTCCACTGAGATTAAGAAAAGCAGTAGCTTAATAAATTAAGTACTTCCTGGTATGGTTACTGTACTGGTAACTCCCCAAAAGAATCTGGATTGTGGTGAGGGAACAGACAAAAAAGCTCATTTAAGACCTGCACTTACGAAGGGGGTAGGCAGCTGTATATCAGGGAGTAAACCTTCTGAGAATAAAAACAGCTGGAGCTTGTTAAGGTAATTATACAGGGGAAAGGATAATGTACTGGGAACTCCTCAGAAGAATCTGATTTGTGGTGAGGGAGAGAGATAAAAGCTCATTTAGGAATGACATGAACATGCTGCGTAGGTAGCTGTTTATCAGTAAATATCTCCACTGAGATTAAGAAAAGCAGTAGCTTAATAAATTAAGTACTTCCTGGTATGGTTACTGTACTGGTAACTCCCCAAAAGAATCTGGATTGTGGTGAGGGAACAGAGAAAAAAGCTCATTTAGGAACTGCACTTACGAAGGGGGTAGGCAGCTGTATATCAGGGAGTAAACCTTCTGAGAATAAAAACAGCTGGAGCTTGTTAAGGTAATTACACAGGGGAAAGGATAATGTACTGGCAACTCCTCAGAAGAATCTGATTTGTGGTGAGGGGAGAGAGATAAAAGCTCATTTAGGAACGACATGAACATGCTGCGTAGGTAGCTGTTTATCAGTAAATATCTCCACTGAGATAAAGAAAAGCAGTAGCTTAATAAATTAAATACTTCCTGGTATGGGTACTTTACTGGTAACTCCCCAAAAGAATCTGTCATTGTGGTGAGGGAACAGAGAAAAAAGATCATTTAAGACCTGCACTTACGAAGGGGGTAGGCAGTTGTATATCAGGGAGTAAACCTTCTGAGAATAAAAAGAGCTGGAGCTTGTTTAGGTAATTACACAGGGGAATGGATAATGTACTGGCAACTCCTCAGAAGAATCTGATTTGTGGTGAGGGGAGAGAGATAAAAGCTCATTTAGGAACGACATGAACATGCTGCGTAGGTAGCTGTTTATCAGTAAATATCTCCACTGAGATTAAGAAAAGCAGTAGCTTAATAAATTAAGTACTTCCTGGTATGGTTACTGTACTGGTAACTCCCCAAAAGAATCTGGATTGTGGTGAGGGAACAGAGAAAAAAGCTCATTTAGGACCTGCACTTACGAAGGGGTTAGGCAGCTGTATATCAGGGAGTAAACCTTCTGAGAATAAAAACAGCAGGAGCTTGTTTAGGTAATTACACAGGGGAAAGGATAATGTACTGGGAACTCCTCAGAAGAATCTGATTTGTGGTGAGGGGAGAGAGATAAAAGCTCATTTAGGAACGACATGAACATGCTGCGTAGGTAGCTGTTTATCAGTAAATATCTCCACTGAGATTAAGAAAAGCAGTAGCTTAATAAATTAAGTACTTCCTGGTATGTTTACTGTACTGGTAACTCCCCAAAAGAATCTGGATTGTGGTGAGGGAACAGAGAAAAAAGCTCATTTAGGACCTGCACTTACGAAGGGGGTAGGCAGCTGTATATCAGGGAGTAAACCTTCTGAGAATAAAAAGAGCTGGAGCTTGTTAAGGTAATTACACAGGGGAAAGGATAATGTACTGGCAACTCCTCAGAAGAATCTGATTTGTGGTGAGGGGAGAGAGATAAAAGCTCATTTAGGAACGACATGAACATGCTGCGTAGGTAGCTGTTTATCAGTAAATATCTCCACTGAGATTAAGAAAAGCAGTAGCTTAATAAATTAAGTACTTCCTGGTATGGTTACTGTACTGGTAACTCCCCAAAAGAATCTGGATTGTGGTGAGGGAACAGAGAAAAAAGCTCATTTAGGACCTGCACTTACGAAGGGGGTTAGGCAGCTGTATATCAGGGAGTAAACCTTCTGAGAATAAAAACAGCAGGAGCTTGTTTAGGAATTACACAGGGGAAAGGATAATGTACTGGGAACTCCTCAGAAGAATCTGATTTGTGGTGAGGGGAGAGAGATAAAAGCTCATTTAGGAACGACATGAACATGCTGCGTAGGTAGCTGTTTATCAGTAAATATCTCCACTGAGATTAAGAAAAGCAGTAGCTTAATAAATTAAGTACTTCCTGGTATTTTTACTGTACTGGTAACTCCCCAAAAGAATCTGGATTGTGGTGAGGGAACAGAGAAAAAAGCTCATTTAGGACCTGCACTTACGAAGGGGGTAGGCAGCTGTATATCAGGGAGTAAACCTTCTGAGAATAAAAACAGCTGGAGCTTGTTAAGGTAATTACACAGGGGAAAGGATAATGTACTGGGAACTCCTCAGAAGAATCTGATTTGTGGTGAGGGAGAGAGAAAAAGCTCATTTAGGAACGACATGAACATGCTGTGTAGGTAGCTGTTTATCAGTAAATATCTCCACTGAGATTAAGAAAAGCAGTAGCTTAATAAATTAAGTACTTCCTGGTATGGTTACTGTACTGGTAACTCCCCAAAAGAATCTGGATTGTGGTGAGGGAACAGAGAAAAAAGCTCATTTAGGACCTGCACTTACGAAGGGGGTAGGCAGCTGTATATCAGGGAGTAAACCTTCTGAGAATAAAAACAGCTGGAGCTTGTTAAGGAAATTACACAGGGGAAAGGATAATGTACTGGGAACTCCTCAGAAGAATCTGATTTGTGGTGAGGGGAGAGAGATAAAAGCTCATTTAATAACGACATGAACATGCTGCGTAGGTAGCTGTTTATCAGTAAATATCTCCACTGAGATTAAGAAAAGCAGTAGCTTAATAAATTAAGTACTTCCTGGTATGGTTACTGTACTGGTAACTCCCCAAAAGAATCTGGATTGTTGTGAGGGAACAGAGAAAAAAGCTGATTCAGGACCTGCACTTACGAAGGGGGTAGGCAGCTGTATATCAGGGAGTAAACCTTCTGAGAATAAAAACAGCTGGAGCTTGTTAAGGTAATTACACAGGGGAAAGGATAATGTACTGGGAACTCCTCAGAAGAATCTGATTTGTGGTGAGGGGAGAGAGATAAAAGCTCATTTAGGAACGACATGAACGTGCTGCGTAGGTACCTGTTTATCAGTAAATATTTCCACTGAGATTAAGAAAAGCAGTAGCTTAATAAATTAAGTACTTCCTGGTATGGTTACTGTACTGGTAACTCCCCAAAAGAATCTGGATTGTGGTGAGGGAACAGAGAAAAAAGCTCATTTAGGACCTGCACTTACGAAGGGGGTAGGCAGCTGTATATCAGGGAGTAAACCTTCTGAGAATAAAAACAGCTGGAGCTTGTTAAGGTAATTACACAGGGGAAAGGATAATGTACTGGGAACTCCTCAGAAGAATCTGATTTGTGGTGAGGGAGAGAGATAAAAGCTCATTTAGGAACGACATGAACATGCTGCGTAGGTAGCTGTTTATCAGTAAAAATCTCCACTCAGATTAAGAAAAGCAGTAGCTTAATAATTAAGTACTTCCTGGTATGGTTATTGTACTGGTAACTCCCCAAAAGAATCTGGATTGTGGTGAGGGAACAGAGAAAAAAGCTCATTTAGGACCTGCACTTACGAAGGGGTAGGCAGCTGTATATCAGGGAGTAAACCTTCTGAGAATAAAAACAGCTGGAGCTTGTTAAGGTAATTACACAGGGGAAAGGATAGTGTACTGGGAACTCCTCAGAAGAATCTGATTTGTGGTGAGGGGAGAGAGATAAAAGCTCATTAAAACGACATGAACATGCTGCGTAGGTAGCTGTTTATCAGTAAATATCTCCACTGAGATTAAGAAAAGCAGTAGCTTAATAAATTAAGTACTTCCTGGTATGGCTACTGTACTGGTAACTCCCAAAAGAATCTGGATTGTGGTGAGGGAACAGAGAAAAAAGCTCATTTAGGACTGCACTTACGAAGGGGTAGGCAGCTGTATATCAGGAGTAAACCTCTGAGAATAAAAACAGCTGGAGCTTGTTAAGGTAATTACACAGGGGAAAGGATAATGTACTGGGAACTCCTCAGAAGAATCTGATTTGTGATGAGGGGACAGAGATAAAAGCTCATTTAGGAACGACATGAACATGCTGCGTTGGTAGCTGTTTATCAGTAAATATCTCCACTGAGATTAAGAAAGCAGTAGCTTAATAAATTAAGTACTTCCTGGTATGGTTACTGTACTGGTAACTCCCCAAAAGAATCTGGATTGTGGTGAGGGAACAGAGAAAAAAGCTCATTTAGGACCTGCACTTACGAAGGGGGTAGGCAGCTGTATATCAGGGAGTAAACCTTCTGAGAATAAAAACAGCTGGAGCTTGTTAAGGTAATTACACAGGGGAAAGGATAATGTACTGGGAACTCCTCAGAAGAATCTGATTTGTGGTGAGGGAGAGAGATAAAAGCTCATTTAGGAAACGACATGAACATGCTGCATAGGTAGCTGTTTATCAGTAAATATCTCCACTGAGATTAAGAAAAGCAGTAGCTTAATAAATTAAGTACTTCCTGGTATGGTTACTGTACTGGTAACTCCCAAAAGAATCTGGATTGTGGTGAGGGAACAGAGAAAAAAGCTCATTTAGGACCTGCACTTACGAAGGGGGTATGCAGCTGTATATCAGGGAGTAAACCTTCTGAGAATAAAAACAGCTGGAGCTTGTTAAGGTAATTACACAGGGGAAAGGATAATGTACTGGGAACTCCTCAGAAGAATCTGATTTGTGGTGAGGGGAGAGAGATAAAAGCTCATTTAGGAACGACATGAACATGCTGCGTAGGTAGCTGTTTATCAGTAAATATCTCCACTGAGATTAAGAAAAGCAGTAGCTTAATAAATTAAGTACTTCCTGTATGGTTACTGTACTGGTAACTCCCCAAAAGAATCTGGATTGTGGTGAGGGAACAGAGAAAAAAGCTCATTTAGGACCTGCACTTACGAAGGGGGTAGGCAGCTGTATATCAGGGAGTAAACCTTCTGAGAATAAAAACAGCTGGAGCTTATTAAGGTAATTACACAGGGAAAGGATAATGTACTGGGAACTCCTCATGAAGAATCTGATTTGTGGTGAGCGGAGAGAGATAAAAGCTCATTTAGGTAGGACATGAACATGCTGCGTAGGTAGCTGCTTATCAGTAAATATCTCCACTGAGATAAAGAAAAGCAGTAGCTTAATAAATTAAGTACTTCCTGGTATGGTTACTGTACTGGTAACCTCCCAAAAGAATCTGGATTGTGGTGAGGGAACAGAGAAAAAAGCTCATTTAGGACCTGCACTTACGAAGGGGGTAGGCAGCTGTATATCATGGAGTAAACCTTGTGAGAATAAAAACAGCTGGAGATTGTTAAGGTAATTACACAGGGGAAAGGATATTGTACTGGGAACTCCTCCGAGGAATCTGATTTGTGGTGAGGGAGAGAGATAAAAGCTCATTTAGGAACGACATGAACATGCTGCGTAGGTAGCTGTTTATCCGTAAATATCTCCACTGAGATTAAGAAAAGCAGTAGCTTAATAAATTAAGTACTTCCTGGTATGGTTACTGTACTGGTACCCTCCCCAAAAGAATCTGGATTGTGGTGAGGGAACAGAGGAAAAAAGCTCATTTGGACCTGCACTTACGAAGCGGGTAGGCTGCTGTATATCAGGGAGTAAAACTTCTGAGAATAAAAACAGCTGGAGCTTGTTAAGGTAATTACACAGGGGAAAGGATAATGTACTGGGAACTCCTCAGAAGAAACTGATTTGTGGTGAGGGGAGAGAGATAAAAGCTCATTTAGGAACGACATGAACATGCTGCGTAGGTAGCTGTTTATCCGTAAATATCTCCACTGAGATTAAGAAAAGCAGTAGCTTAATAAATTAAGTACTTCCTGGTATGGTTACTGTACTGGTAACTCCCCAAAAGAATCTGGATTGGGGTGAGGAACAGAGAAAAAAGCTCATTTAGGTCCTGCACTTACGAAGGGCGTAGGCAGCTGTATATCAGGGAGTAAACCTTCTGAGAATAAAAACAGCTGGAGCTTGTTAAGGTAATTACACAGGGGAAAGGATAATGTACTGGGAACTCCTCAGAAGAATCTGATTTGTGGTGAGGGGAGAGAGATAAAAGCTCATTTATGAACGACATGAACATGCTGCGTAGGTAGCTGTTTATCAGTAAAATATCTCCACTGAGATTAAGAAAAGCAGTAGCTTAATAAATTAAGTACTTCCTGGTATGGTTACTGTACTGGTAACTCCCCAAAAGAATCTGGATTGTGGTGAGGGAACAGAGAAAAAGCTCATTTAGGACCTGCACTTACGAAGGGGGTAGGCAGCTGTATATCAGGGGAGTAAACCTTCTGAGAATAAAAACAGCTGAGCTTGTTAAGGTAATTACACAGGGGAAAGGATAATGTACTGGGAACTCCTCAGAAGAATCTGATTTGTGGTGAGGGGAGAGAGATAAAAGCTCATTTAGGAACGACATGAACATGCTGCATATGTAGCTGTTTATCAGTAAATATCTCCACTGAGATTAAGAAAAGCAGTAGCTTAATAAATTAAGTACTTCCTGGCATTGTTACTGTACTGGTAACTCCCCAAAAGAATCTGGATTGTGGTGAGGGAACAGAGAAAAATGCTCATTATGACCTGCACGTACGAAGGGGGTAGGCAGCTGTATATCAGGGAGTAAACCTTCTGAGAATAAAACAGCTGGAGCTTTTTAAGGTAATTACACAGGGGAAAGGATAATGTACTGGGAACTCCTCAGAAGAATCTGATTTGTGGTGAGGGGAGAGAGATAAAAGCTCATTTAGGAACGACATGAACATGCTGCATAGGTAGCTGTTTATCAGTAAATATCTCCACTGATATTAAGAAAAGCAGTAGCTTAATAAATTAAGTACTTCCTGGTATGGTTACTGTACTGGTAACTCCCCAAAAGAATCTGGATTGTGGTGAGGGAACAGAGAAAAAAGCTCATTTAGGACCTGCACTTACGAAGGGTGTAGGCACCTGTATATCAGGGAGTAAACCTTCTGAGAATAAAAACAGCTGGAGCTTGTTAAGGTAATTACACAGGGGAAAGGATAATGTACTGGGAACTCCTCAGAAGAATCTGATTTGTGGTGAGGGAGAGAGATAAAAGCTCATTTAGGAACGACATGAACATGCTGCGTAGGTAGTTGTTTATCAGTAAATATCTCCACTGAGATTAAGAAAAGCAGTAGCTTAATAAATAAAGTACTTCCTGGTATGGTTACTGTACTGGTAACTCCCAAAGAATCTGGATTGTGGTGAGGGAACAGAGAAAAAAGCTCATTTAGGGACCTGCACTTACGAAGGGGGTAGGCAGCTGTATATCAGGGGAGTAAACCTTCTGAGAAAAAAAAAACAGCTGGAGCTTGTTAAGGTAATTACACAGGGGAAAGGATATTGTACTGGGAACTCCTCAGAAGAATCTGATTTGTGGTGAGGGGAGAGAGATAAAAGCTCATTTAGGAACGACATGAACATGCTGCGTAGGTAGCTGTTTATCAGTAAACATCTCCACTGATATTAAGAAAAGCAGTAGCTTAATAAATTAAGTACTTCCTGGTATGGTTACTGTACTGGTAACTCCCCAAAAGAATCTGGATTGTGGTGAGGGAACAGAGAAAAAAGCTCATTTAGGACCTGCACTTACGAAGGGGGTAGGCAGCTGTATATCAGGGAGTAAACCTTCTGAGAATAAAAACAGCTGGAGCTTGTTAAGGTAATTACACAGGGGAAAGGATAATGTACTGGGAAACTCCTCAGAAGAATCTGATTTGTGGTGAGGGGAGAGAGATAAAAGCTCATTTAGGAACGACATGAACATGCTGCGTAGGTAGCTGTTTATCAGTAAATATCTCCACTGAGATTAAGAAAAGCAGTAGCTTAATAAATTAAGTACTTCCTGGTATGGTTACTGTACTGGTAACTCCCCAAAAGAATCTGGATTGTGGTGAGGGAACAGAGAAAAAAGCTCATTTAGGACCTGCACTTACGAAGGGGGTAGGCAGCTGTATATCAGGGAGTAAACCTTCTGAGAATAAAAACAGCTGGAGCTTGTTAAGGTAATTACACAGGGGAAAGGATAATGTACTGGAAACTCCTCAGAAGAATCTGATTTGTGGTGAGGGAGAGAGATAAAAGCTCATTTAGGAACGACATGAACATGCTGCGTAGGTAGCTGTTTATCAGTAAATATCTCCACTGAGATTAAGAAAAGCAGTAGCTTAATAAATTAAGTACTTCCTGGTATGGTTACTGTACTGGTAACTCCCCAAAAGAATCTGGATGGTGGTGAGGGAACAGAGAAAAAAGCTCATTTAGGACCTGCACTTACGAAGGGGGTAGGCAGCTTTATATCAGGGAGTAAACCTTCTGAGAATAAAAACAACTGGAGCTTGTTAAGGTAATTACACAGGGGAAAGGTTAATGTACTGGAACTCCTCTGAAGAATCTGATTTCTGGTGAGGGGAGAGAGATAAAAGCTCATTTAGGAAGGACATGAACATGCTGCATAGGTAGCTGTTTATCAGTAAATATCTCCACTGAGATTAAGAAAAGCAGTAGCTTAATAAATTAAGTACTTCCTGGTATGGTTACTGTACTGGTAACTCCCCAAAAGAATCTGGATTGTGGTGAGGGAACAGAGAAAAAAGCTCATTTAGGACCTGCACTTACGAAGGGGTAGGCAGCTGTATATCAGGGAGTAAACCTTCTGAGAATAAAAACAGCTGGAGCTTGTTAAGGTAATTACACAGGGAAAGGATAAAGTACTGGGAACCTCCTCAGATGAATCTGATTTGTGGTGAGGGGAGAGAGATAAAAGCTCATTTAGGAACGACATGAACATGCTGCGTAGGTAGCTGTTTATCAGTAAATATCTCCACTGAGATTAAGAAAAGCAGTAGCTTAATAAATTAAGTACTTCCTGGTATGGTTACTGTACTGGTAACTCCCCAAAAGAATCTGGATTGTGGTGAGGGACAGAGAAAAAAGCTCATTTAGGACCTGCACTTCCGAAGGGGGTAGGCAGCTGTATATCAGGGAGTAAAACCTTCTGAGAATAAAAACAGCTGGAGCTTGTTAAGGTAATTACACAGGGGAAAGGATAATATACTGGGAACTCCTCAGAAGAATCTGATTTGTGGTGAGGGGAGAGAGATAAAAGCTCATTTAGGAACGACATGAACATGCTGCGCAGGTAGCCGTTTATCAGTAAATATCTCCACTGAGATTAAGAAAAGCAGTAGCTTAATAAATTAAGTAATTCTTGGTATGGTTACTGTCCTGGTAACTCCCCAAAAGAATCTGGATTGTGGTGAGGGAACAGAGAAAAAAGCTCATTAAGGACCTGCACTTACGAAGGGGGTAGGCAGCTGTATATCAGGGAGTAAACCTTCTGAGAATAAAAACAGCTGTAGCTTGTTAAGGTAATTACACAGGGGAAAGGATAATGTACTGGGAACTCCTCAGAAGAATCTGATTTGTGGTGAGGGGAGAGAGATAAAAGCTCATTTAGGAACGAAATGAACATGCTGCGTAGGTAGCTGTTTATCAGTAAATATCTCCACTGAGATAAGAAAAGCAGTAGCTTAATAAATTAAGTACTTCCTGGTATGGTTACTGTACTGGTAACTCCTCAAAAGAATCTGGATTGTGGTGAGGGAACAGAGAAAAAAGCTCATTTAGGACCTGCACTTACGAAGGGGGTAGGCAGCTGTATATCAGGGAGTAACCTTCTGAGAATAAAAACAGCTGGAGCTTGTTAAGGTAATTACACAGGGGAAAGGATAACGTACTGGGAACTCCTCAGAAGAATCTGATTTGTGGTGATGGGAGAGAGATAAAGCTCATTTAGGAACGACATGAACATGCTGCGTAGGTAGCTGTTTATCAGTAAATATCTCCACTGAGATTAAGAAAAGCAGTAGCTTAATAAATTAAGTACTTCCTGGTATGGTTACTGTACTGGTAAACTCCCCAAAAAGAATCTGGATTTTGGTGAGGGAACAGAGAAAAAAGCTCATTTAGGACCTGCACTTACGAAGGGGGTAGGCAGCTGTATATCAGGGAGTAAACCTTCTGAGAATAAAAACAGCTGGAGCTTGTTAAGGTAATTACACAGGGGAAAGGATAATGTACTGGGGAACTCCTCAGAAGAATCTGGTTTGTGGTGAGGGCAGAGAGATAAAAGCTCATTTAGGAACGACATGAACATGCTGCGTATGTACTGTTTATCAGTAAATATGTCCACTGAGATTAAGAAAAGCAGTAGCTTAATAAATTAAGTACTTCCTGGTATGGTTACTGTACTGGTAACTCCCCAGAAAGAATCTGGATTGTGGTGAGGGAACAGAGAAAAAAGCTCATTTAGGACCTGCACTTACGAAGGGGGTAGGCAGCTGTATATCAGGGAGTAAACCTTCTGAGAATAAAAACAGCTGGAGCTTGTTAAGGTAATTACACAGGGGGAAAGGATAATGTACTGGGAACTCCTCAGAAGAATCTGACTTGTGGTGAGGGGAGAGAGATAAAAGCTCATTTAGGAACGACATGAACATGCTGCGTAGGTAGCTGTTTATCAGTAAATATCTCCACTGAGATTAAGAAAAGCAGTAGCTTAAAAAATTAAGTACTTCCTGGTATGGTTACTGTACTGGTAAACTCCCCAGAAGAATCTGGATTGTGGTGAGGGAACAGAGAAAAAAGCTCATTTAGGACCTGCACTTACGAAGGCGTAGGCAGCTGTATATCAGGGAGTAAACCTTCTGAGAATAAAAACAGCTGGAGCTTGTTAAGGTAATTACACAGGGGAAAGGATAATGTACTGGGAACTCCTCAGAAGAATCTGATTTGTGGTGAGGGAGAGAGATAAAAGCTCATTTAGGAACGACATGAACATGCTGCGTAGGTAGCTGTTTATCAGTAAATATCTCCACTGAGATTAAGAAAAGCAGTAGCTTACTAAATTAAGTACTTCCATGGTATGGTTACTGTACTGGTAACTCCCCAGAAGAATCTGGATTGTGGTGACGAACAGAATAAAGCTCATTTAGGTCCTGCACTTAAGAAGGGGGTAGGCAGCTGTATATCAGGGAATAAACTTCTGA